>NC_060272.1:3540612-3702803 GCF_021613505.1 Equus quagga
GACCATGTGACTGTCCCAGATGACCATGTGACTGTCCCAGCTGACCACGTTACTGTCCTAGCTGACCATGTGACTGTCCCAGCTGACCATGTGACTGTCCCGGATGACCATGTTACCGTCCCAGCTGACCACGTTACCATCCCCTCTTGCATGAATTTCCAGCATCTCCCTCCTTCTCACCCTCAGCTTCCTTCCCATAGCACCAAGAACATTGCAGCCATCAGAGAAGAACTTGCAGGTTTCCATTGCTGCCTCTGCCACCATCTGTCTGTTCTCACTTACTGCTCTCTGTCCCCTGTGCCTATGTGGGATGGCCCCACTCCTCTCTAAGGACAGCTCCCTTTTCCCACTTCCTCCAGGCCCAGACACCCATACCCCTCTGCTCAGACTCCGTGCACCTCGCCAACACTGATTGCTGCATCCCCAGCGCCCACCTGGTTGCTCCATCTGTCAGGCCCTGTCTCCCGCCTCACTCATTGCATCCACTCCTCTTGGCCCGCCTTCTGCACTCACCTCTTATTTCTCTGGCTGCCCCTCCGCAGTGCTGTTTGCTAGTGCTCCCCATCTCCCAATTCTGCAGCAGGTGGCAGGGCTGCTGTTTCCACCCCCCCCCCCCCCCCCCCCTGCAGCCACTCCCTGTGGCAGATCTTCCCTGGGCTCTGCGTTGCCTCCCGTGTACAGGCTCCCACAACATCAACTTGCCAGTTCACCCCTCTCTGCCCAGGTTTAGTCTCAAACCCGTTAACCGTTTGACTTGGATGTCTACTGGAGGACTAATGGGTACCCCATCTTTACCACGCACAAAACTGAACTGCTGGTTCCCCAGGACGCCCCTGACCTACCGAGCGAGAGAGAAGGAGAAGGAGGAAAGGAAGGAACGAGAAAGGGAAAGATCTCTTCCAGCTGCTCAGGTGAAAAATCTTGAGTCGTCCTTGACTCCGTTTTTCTCACCCGTCACTCCATCCTCAGCGCCTCCTCTTTGCTGAACCTTTAAACAGACTCAGAGACCTGTGACTCTTCCCCGTCTCAACCACAACGCCCCTCGTCCAGACCGTCATCTCTCACCCTGCGCCCCGGACTATTGCCGAGGCCCCTCCCGGGCCCCTGCTCCTGCGTTTGTCTGCACAGCGTCTGGAGTCATGTTATTAAGTGTGAGTAAGGTCCGGTCCCTCTGCTGAAAATCTCCCTGTGGCTTCTCATCTCACAAAAAGTGGAAGCCAAGTGCTTCCTCTGACCTGAAGTCACCTCCTCCCATCTCCCCTGCCCCTGACTCCCAACCCCTGGCCTCCAGGCTCTTCCCAAAACCACTGAACCTCAGGGCCTTTGCACTTGCACTGCCCTCTGCAGAGGCCCCCCACTCCCCTCAGGAGAGAAGCCTTTCCCACCTGACTCGCATGAGACTGTGTTTGCACCCTCTGCCGCCTGGGCATTTGTTCATTTGTTTGTTGTCCATCTCTCTAATTCACAGGGGGCTGATCCCTGGGGTGGGCTCTGTACATAGTCAATTCTGAAGTATTTGTGGAATCAATGAAATATCTGTATTGTGGGATTACATTAAATAGTTCATATATTTCAGATGCTCACTCATAGCTATTATATTTTATTATTAAAGAGCTAATATTGGGGCCTGTCTGGTGGCGAAGTGGTTAAGTTTGCACGTTCCGCTTCTCATGCGGCCCAGGGTTCGCCAGTTCGGATCCTGGGCACGGACATGGCACCACTTGGCAAGCCATGCTGTGGCAGGCGTCCCACATATAAAGTAGAGGAAGATGGGCATGGATGTTAGCACAGGGCCGGGCTTCCTCAGCAAAAAGAGGAGGATTGGCAGCAGTTAGCTCAGGGCTAATCTTCCTTAAAACAAAACAACAACAAAAAGAGCTAATAATTCATAAGGTTTGATAAGCATCACAACTCCATCTGGTTATAAATAAATAACCAAGAAGCTCACATCAGCAGACGATGATTGGGGAAGAGTCCTTCTAGAACCCCCTCCCCCGCCCCCGCCATGAACAGGAGACATGCAAAGACCATATAAGCGGTGGGCGGGTTCATCTTTTAAAGCAGCATGTGAGTATTTAAAAATTTCCCTTTACACTAAATTGCAGTAAGTGGCAAAGGGAGAGCAAAGTTTAAAGCACTTCGTTGGTCCAGGAGATAATTTTCCGTCATTTTGGCAAAACATTTATGGAACAGAGTTAAAAATAAGAAAATATTTCGACTTCAATCAAAAGTCAGATTTTAAAAGTAAAATGATACCCTTTTTTCCCCGAATATTGTCTTGACACTAAAACATTGAAAACGAAAAGAATGAGCTGCCAGGCCCTGAGCCCTCTCCTCTGAGTCAGTGCGTGGACTCTGGAGCCAGGTCTGGGCAGACGCTCTGCTCCCAGGGGCGCCTCCTGCAGGTTGAACCCCTTCTCGGACCTCAGAGTCCCAACCGGTCAGGACGAAGAACGTTTAGCCCACAGAGGGAAGAGTCGAGTGTGTGTTAAAATGCCTCGCATGGGATAAGATCTGTGACAGTCTTCTCTAACGGAGCTGCAATAAAACAGAAGACTTTCCAAGAGCGCTTCATGACAACAGGTCCAGCTTCTATGATCAACACTATCCCCATGAAGCACGTGTCCCGTATTAAACATGTTTGCACAGGAAGCTGGGCTCGAGGGTTAGAGTGCATAACCAGGAGCCTGTTCGTTAGCAACTTGCAGAACACACAAGCAACACTGGCGTGCAAACTGGACCATGGAAAAACCAAAGTACAAAAGTGTGTATCAGCTAGCCCATGATTAAATATTGGCTATTTATTGGTGGGGTTGTGGGAGCTTTCCTGTGTGGAGAGGGAAAAGCTCCTGGACAACCTCATCGAGTTTCCAGAAAATAACAGCAGGAGCAAACTTGATGCTCATTGTCATAGGAGCTCCCAGGATACTGGAAATAAAGATGACTGTTTACGAAATTAGAGAATCAGAAGGGAGCCAAAGACCTGAGGGGAGACCGCCCTCTCTCCCCTGCTCCTGATTCAGGGGATGGCGCTCCGTCCTTCGTGGCAGCTGCCCAGCCCGCCTGTGGACGGCCAGGGGGGCCAGCACTTAAGACCCGATCTTCAAATCGCCCTCCCTTTTGCATCTGCCTTGATGTTTTGCATTTGTTTGAGGCTGGCATCTGCTTCCAAACAATGAGCAGTAATTTTAAACCTGTTTAGCACGCATTTAACCCAGATACTTCTTTTGTGACCATCTCACTTGCATCTGGGGTTCAGTGCAAAGAGGTTGTGAGGAACAAAGCCGGAGCAGAATGGTATCAGCCCGCAGCTGCACGGAGGCAGCACGCCCCCGCAGACCCGCACGGGCACTCTCTCCGCCTTCAAAGGCACCACCACCGAGAAGCGTGTTCCCGCTGTGCAGGGTGGAGGCTGCTCCCTATGACTGTTGTTTCGTGATTCCAGGTTCCCGCGTGGGCCGTGAATTCCCCCCACCAGGGGCCTGTTAAGGTGGGAAGGAAATTGCTGTGGTGAGAATCTGGAAGTCACAGGAAGGGAAGGGAACCCTCCACCCTGCAGTGATGCGGACCCCATGGCGACTGCAGGCACTTTTCACCAAAGTTAATGAATACCCACCCCCAGCCCGGGCAGGGCAGATAAGTGCCATCTGGGGCTGCCAACTGAATGCTTGGAGGCCTGAAAGGTTAACAGGGACCCAGGTCCAGGAGGGAGCCGACCAGCTGTTGGCTGGAACAAATCTCCATCTCTCACCCACTATCCTTAAAAGACACGCACATCTTCTTTATCCACTCGTCCACTGAGGGACACTTAGGTTGTTTCTACAGCTTGGCTTCTATGAATAATGCCGCAACAACATGGGACTGCTGACACCTTTTCAATATCTTCTTTTTATTTCCTTTGGATATATACCCATAAGTGGAATATTATTCAGCCGTGAGAAAGAAGGAAATCCATTTGCGACAACATAGATGGACCTTGAGGACATTAGGCTAAGTGAGAAAAATCAGACAAAGACAAATACTGTATGATCTCACTTATATGTGGAACCAAAAAGCGTTCAGTTCGTAGAAACAGAGAGTAGATGGTGGTGACCAGAGGCTGGGGTGGGGGACTTGGGGAGATTCTGGTCAAAGAGCGCAAACCTGCAACTAGAAGATGAATGAGTCCTGGAGACCTAACGCACAGCACGGTGACTGCAGTCAGCAATGCTGTATTCTACCCCTCAAAGCTGCCAAGAGACTAGATCTTAAATGTTCTCACGGAAAAATGAAATAATTATGTGATGTGATGGAGGTGTTAGCCAACACCACGTGGTAATCACACTGCAATATATAAACGCGTCCAATCAACACGTGGTACTCCTTCAACTTGCACAGTGTTATGTGCCAATTATGTCTCAATTAAAAAGAAAGAAAGAAAACACACACACACAATTCCAGCTCAACTTGTTTGTTTGTTGTGATCTTGGTGTTTCCCAAAAGGAGGGAAGTGAAGCCAAATCTTGTAACTGAAGGAAACTTTTGATTTCTTGCTTTCGATTCTCTGTGCCATTCTAGGGTGATCGCACCAGAGCACCCTAAAGCCTGTGGGGGCCCCTGGACGGCCCAAAGGGTTTTGATGCACTGGAATGACAAGTTTTTGGTTCTAAGGCAGCTTTGGAGGCAGACTCCTCACCAACCCCGCTCCCCTCGTGCGGCTGGGTCTGCTCTGTGCACAGGTCCTCATCCCACAGACAGCGCTTGGGAAGTCCCTTTCATCCTAGAACACGGCTGTAGGATCTTGGGGACTTCTGAACAGTTTATAGGGTCAAAGTCGAAGTACTTTTCAAAGCCAGATTTGAAAACATATTCATATAAATTCTGATTGTTCTCTCTCAAGGCATCAAAAATGACAAGTTTTACAATCACAACAGTTATGTCACATTGATACGGCGGTATGATCCATACTCACAGAGGCTGACAAAACCAAGAGTTGGAGATTTGTAGCAGACCCTCGTTTTGTTGCTAGATGGCAATTAGAAACACAGGGGTCTATCACGGCGCTGTCAACAGAACTTTGCGTGATGATGGAAATGTCATCTGCCCCGGGCCATAGGTGGCCACTGACCGGGCCTGGCTGTCAGGCGTGTGAAATGTGGTTAGTGAGTGAAGAACTGAGTTTTTAACTTTATTTGATTTTGAATAACTTAAATTCAAATTTATATTTTAAAAGCCACACGTGGCTCGTGGCTTCCATTTTGGACAGCGTAGATTAGGCTCTTCTCTGCACGTCTATTGCTACACACACCCACAGCACACGTGGAGACACATAGAAAAGCAAACACACCCACACAGCTCTAGCTCTGGCTCTCAAGAAAATAGTCAATTTTTATTACTCGAAAATTTAATCCTTATTCTGTAAGTTTGGCTTGTTTTCTTTCATTTTCATCGGTATAGTGTGAAAACTGTCCTAGAAACTTGGGATGAAAGAAATAAAATCCGTCACTATCAATTCATCACTTCTGTTGCTGTCCTTAGGGGAGAGCTTTTAATTTAGATGTTGTTTAATTTATATATTTCTTTTAAAATGCTATCCCCATGGGACAATTACACTTGCATATATATTTTTTTCAGAAACCACAGATCAATATAAAGGCAATTAGAAATATTTTATCTTTTAAAAACAAAAGAATAAGTCAGGTTTTTGGAAAAACGATTTTTAAAAGATGAGCATTAAAAAATGAAATAAAATTTATTTGCATTTTGGAGTATAATATTAACACGACCAGTTTCTCTACTAAATTGTTTACTAAAATATCAGTGTTTTTGCTCAGCACTCCCTCCATGGCCCTTGGCGTGGAGAATTCAGTGAATCTTGGCTGTGATCATACAGCATTATTTGCGTGCCGATGTGGGCACTTCCATCTAGCGAGGTTGTTAGTTAATGTGCCCATTTCTGCCTCTGTAACATGGGTTATCGCAGGACTTTCTCACAGGTGGCTCTGAGACTGGCTGAGTCAACAGACGTGGTTGATGTTGTCAGTATCGCCTCCCTGTCTAGACCGTGGGGTTCTCCAGGAGGGAACATGCGTGCCCTCTTCACCTTTGTGCTCTCATACAGCGTATGTCTGTAAATGACTAAGCGAGTGCAGAAATAAGCGAGTCAACAACGGGCAGACGAGGATCGAGGTCATGAGGGGGACCTTACAGGGATGGGAAGGTTTTGGTGGGGTCTCTGCAGTAGTGACATGTTGGCCGGATGATGCTTTGTGGTGGGCTGCCCTGTGCATTGTGGGTATTAGCAACACCCCCGGTCCCCACCGAACTAGATCAGGAGCATCCCCAGTCATGACAACCAAGCACATCTCCGCATCCTGCCTCAGTTTCCCTGGGGGGCACTGGATTACATCATTTTTGTTGGGGCTCTGGTTACAAACTTCCACAAATTTTGAGAGTCTATCCCAACCCCAATTTTGTTTTTAAAACTACACAGAACTGAGGGTTTTCAGGAACTATAGGATGCTTACGGGAGAAATACCTAATCTGAGGGACCACGCTCATTAACAAAGATTTCCCTCTGAGCATATTAGGGCTGATTTTATTGTCTTCTTTGGGATTTTACATATATTCCAAATGTCTTATGGAAAAATCTCCATTTTTTTACTAATATAAAATGTATATAAAATGCATTTATTAAACAAATTGCATTGAGAAATAATTCTCTTCTGCTTCCTGTCCAAATCCTTTAAATAGAATCCAGTCAGACCCAGTTCCTGGGGTCATAGGATGTCACTAAAAGTGATCACAGTTATGCTGTAAACGTAAATATAGAGACGCCAGCCGGCCATCTGAGAGAACGCGTGGTTCCCTGGATGCTCCCTCCCTCGGGAGACGGTGCTCCCGCTGGCTCTGCATCGGGTCGGCTAAGTGCACTCCAGTCTGGACATTCTGTTCCGCCAGCCACAAGTGCTTTGACCGTCTGTTTGTTAATGCGGTTGTTGAATTAGTGTATAATTTAGCTTGGTCCTAGAGCACGGAAAGGGTGTCCGGCTTTGAACGTTGGTAGACATTTATTTCTGTGAGATAAACGCCCAGTTCATTCCCAGGCATTTAGTCTGAAGATGAAGCAGCAGCAGCCGCCGCAGACTTCGTGGGAACCAGAAAACACTCTGTGCATAATTTCGACGATGCTCAGGAGCCAGGTACGCTTTCGGGTCTCGATCCTTCTTCGTACTTTGTGTGCGGTTCACGAGGATCATTCAAAAAGGCGGAAGGATGAAGTCTACCAAATTCAAGGGTCTAACATGTCACAGAACTCTAAGGAAAGGGCGCGTCGAGAAGTCAAACGGGGTGAAGCTGGAACCAGCTGTTAGCGGACCTCGTTCAGATCAACCGTTTTAAAATCCCCAAGATACTATTTTTTCCCTTGTGCTCTTAGACAACAATTATTCCTTAAAACTGAAGAATAGGTTTCATAAGAACAGTGTAAGACACAAAGAGGCTCTTCTTGGAAATGCTGTTCAATAATAAGATAATAAGATGTTTGAATGCCCGTGTTATCTAAGGCTGATAATAACATATCTCGTCCTTCTCTTATTTTATTTTTTATAGGCCTGATAAATTAAATTAAACCAGCGCTTTGCTCCCGCCCTCCCTCAGAATGACTGTCTCAAGGGTGAGCGGGTGTGGGGCTCTCCTTCAGGAGTCAGGTGCGCCGGCAAAGGCAGAGCAGAGGTGGAACGGAGGAACGAGAAGAAACCGCAGGTGCTTGGAGGAATGTTGCAAATGCTGGTGATGTCTAAACAGCAAATAGGGAAAGAGCCTGGGGTGCAGTCCACATGATCGAGGACGTTCTCTGGGCCAGCTGGGCGTGGAGGGTGCAGCCAGGCCCTTGTAGCCCCGAGGATGCCTCTGCTCCCAATTTTAACACCCGTTAGAGAGCGTTTACGCGCAGCCTGGCCAAGACTTCAAGTTTTAACAAACTGTTTAAAAACATCTTCACTTCTCATTGGTAAACATCGCGTCTCCTAATATATATTGAGAAAATTAGTGTTTTCATGCAATGCTTTCTGGTACATTACCTAAACTCAATGTGCAACTCACACTTGGCGTTTCATTGCTAGCTAGCATCGGATCGCAATGTTTCACCACCAACGATGGGCGTCGCAGCAATAATTTGACAGGCGATAAAAAGAGACTAAGCTCTTTGGTGCAATTTTTATAGTCTATTCTCCACAGTATCAGGCACTGGAGTGGAAGAAATGAAGATGTACAATTTAACCAGTATGTTTACATGCATCCTACAGATATTTTTCTTTGGAGATTAATTGAATTACACCTATAAAATACTTATATTGTATACTTATCAGTCCTGAGATGATTTTGAACAATTAGGGGAATATGTTTTCATCAGGAGTAAAAGATAACGACCACAGCTGAGCAACAGTGAACGCTATCCTAGGAACAGAACACGCTCGAATAATTTTTGCAAACGTGCTCTTCTGTGACACTCCATGTACAGCGTAACTTCACTGAAGTAGTTAGCTCCAACGCCTGCAGTTCTGAACGTAAAGCAGTCTTGCATCAAACCCCGCTTGTTGTATCCTTCCACAGTAGCACGTGGAGAGAGAGGGGAAACAGCAGCAGGTTTGGTGGGGTGAAAAATGGCCCGGATTTTTTCCTTCATTTTGCAGTTGTGAGCTTAGTTACTTTGGGACTGGCCCAAGTCTCTCTGAATCTCAGTTTCTCCACCTGTTATTGGTCTGCTGAGGTCAGAGGGACTGGAACTGAGCAGAGAATTGCCACGGGAAACCAATACTGGGATGTTTGGTTTCAGTGGGATGCAGGCAGAGGTGTGATGGTAAGTCTTTAGCAACTGGCTCTCAAAGAAAAAGGAAGAAAGAAGAAAAAGAAAAAAGCCCTGATTGGTAGTGTTTGCCAATTTCTCCAGTGTAAATACTCGCACGATGGCTAATTTCAAGCAAAAAACGTGACATCTCTGACCAAGATGCTGGGAGAAGACGCTCCTGGAATCGCCTGAGCTGCTGCAGCCCCTCCGGGGCCCAGCTGAAGGTGTGCACTCCAGGCCCCGTGCCCCGACAACAGCGTCACCACTGTTAATGCAGCTGGCGTTGCCTTTCCTGTTCCAGTCAAAGCAGGAACATTAATTGCACATAATATTATGGCTTAACATTGACTTATGTTTTGCACTTTCGTAGAAGTAACATTTATCATCTTTATAGCTATTAGTGTGCTCATCACTTTGGCATTTAAATCCATAAGCATTAAATTTTCTCTCGACAGCAGTGTAGATTTCTATGTCCCTTATAATACGTTTGTGAAAAGTAGACTTTCTGTTTTCACCGTGGTGGGACCCACAATTGTGTGGTTATTGGGATGTAATCTTGGAAAGTCGAGACTCTCCAGACTAGAGATTCCTAAGTTCCCTTCCCTGACGGATGTTTGTAGGGTAGATCACATGAGTGTTACACACAAATCCTGGCATGTGGTGTCTGGAACTGGGCACGTGCTATTTCCCCAGTAATTACCTCGCCTCCCCACCTGCCCAGTGGCTCAGAGTGACTCAGGTGCAGCCAGGGCCTGCCCTTCCCATCCCGCCGTTCCACACTCCTCCAGCCATGAGGACTGACTCGTTCCAGGTTCTGTGGGTGGACCCCCCCTAACTGACACCAGGGCAAACAGCATCTCCCCTCTGCCTGTGTCACACAGCACCCCACTGTGTCAGGACTGCCACTTCTCTGACCTGTCAGCAGCAGCAGCGGCTCACAGGAGATGGTTAATAAATGTTATAGGGCTACATATATTAACATGTGGTATACGTAACTATATCAGATATTATATATTATACACTCAGGTCTGTGCATAGCACATGGAAAGGTGATGAGCGCTCCAGGGAAACACTGACGGTCCTGCATTTATTCATATATTCATTCACCTAGCAAACGCTTATTAAGCCCTCCCACGTGCTGAGACAGTGAGCGAAACCAGGCAGTCCCTGCCCCCGGGGTGCTCATGGGTGAGTAGCCAGAGGCCCTGACCTAGAGATCCCTTTCGTGGAAGGGCACACACCAGCCCGTGTGGGATCCACCCCTGGGTGGTGATGGAGACGGGGGCCAAGTGCCTTCCCCGAAGCGGAGACACAAGTGGAGACTGAAGGACCAGCAGGCCTCCCAGGAGACTCCTGTCTGGAGACCAGGTGTCCACAGTCGGCCTTGAAAGAGACCCAGGCTGAGAAAGGGTGCTGCACCCTGGAACAGCAGGGCTCAACTGGGGACAGCGTGTGCTCCACTGCTGAGAAGGACCCCCTGGGTGGAGACAAGCAGCAGGAGGCTGCGTACTGGCCCGACAATCACCAGCACGTGGTCAGGAAGCCCCAAGTCAGTCCACAGCTCCCAGTAGCCCTCTGGCATCTCCAGGGAAAAGGAAGGAAGGGAGGGAGGCGGCCTGGGCACGGCTAACAGATGACCCTGGGATGCAACGTTAACAAACATCTCTGAGCACCTGCGATGTGCCAGGCGCTGCTCTAGGCCTGGGAATACAACTGTGAGTGATACACGACAGGCAGCAGGACGGCCCTAAGTGACGCAGAAGCCCCTCCAGATCTGCCACTCACCCACCACCGACTTTTTTTGAGAAAAGTCAGGGTGGGCGGCCTTGAGCAGTTGGAGCCGATGGGGCCTCAGGCAGCCTCAGGGGATGGACCACTGGGGCAACTGGCACAGGCCAGCCCACGATGGTCACACTCGGGGGGCCGCTCCCACTGCCCGGGACCATCTTCCAGGCTGGCTCACCTGCCGGTCTGATTTCAGCAGGCCTGTGGCCCGTCCCAGGGAGGGACAGGTCAAACTCCTCGCTGGGGCACCAGGGCCTTGCAACTGCCCGCTTTGGGGCTCCCGCCGATGTGGCCCCGGCCTGGCATGACCAGGAAGGCCATCCTGCAGGATTTTCCAGAGGCAGCCGAGAAGTCAGCTTCCTTCCTTGTGCAGGGGTCCTGGGAAAAGTGTTTGCCAAGCACGATTTTATCCAACAGTCACGTTGAAGCCACCCGAACAGCTTCTTCTAAGCGGCTTCTTGAGGTCCTTTTTCATCCCCAAGGGCCCTTCGTAGAGTGCAGACATGGGCAAACTGGCGAGATGTCAGAGGAAGATGAAGTTGAGAACTGACCTGAACTTCAGCCAAAACCTCCCACTGCAAGAGTCACAGCCAACGTCGCTCCCCGGCTGGTGCTCGACTTCCCTCCTGCCACCAAGGCCAGCCCTTTGAAGGGGGAGGAAACGTGACTCTGCCCTTTGAGAACATTCTCCATGACACAAGGGGCTTTTATAGAGAATATATAGTGAGCTGGTCTGCCAATGAGTCCTAGATCGAGAGGCAGACAAAGGAGGCAAATTCGTAGGCACGTCGGGCACGACTCTCAGACGCTGATGGGCGCAGAGGATGGCAGGGGCCTGCATGGGGTTCGGCGCTCAGTGCTGGGAGAGCCAGAGCGCTGGTCATAAAGGACTCTGAGGACTGCACGGGACCTCCCAACAGAGGCTTCTCGAAAGAAAGAGAAGGAGCCTCCTCAGCAGCTTTCAGAGGGCGGGGCTGGGGGCCTGGCTGAGCCCCTGCAGGGCGTCCACGGTCTGGGGGGTGAGAGCTCAGCCGGGTGCTCCAGCGGGCGTGAGGCTTGCTCGCAGATGGACTCAGGCCATGGGGTCCCAGGAAAGCGCAAGAAGCAGTGCCCAGCAGCCTGAGGCCCCTTCCCAAAGTGGAAGGACGTGCGCCTGCCTCCTGGGAGAAGGACCCGGCTGCCCTGGAGCACACTCATGCTGCCTCTCTGTTCAGACGGCTGAGATCCAGTGTGGCCGGTGGGGTTGCTCAGAGAAGAGACAACCCTTCAACTGGCAAACTCCCCCTCACCCCGGACACACGGAAACTTCCTTTTCACAGGTTTTTTTAAGAGAGAGAGTTGCATGTATTTGTCCTTCCTTTTGCAAATGTGGGCTGCCGGGGGCCTCCTGTGATCCCAGACAGTGAAGGTGTCTTCTGGGGCACTTCTCTTGGGAGGCAATGCCAAAGGAACCACCCCACGTCCCTACAGGAAACCGCACTGCCCTTAATTCAACAAGGAGATTTCCAACTTGGAGAATAAAGGCGGTCTTGCTACACCTCACCACACGCACACTTCCTCCCGGTGGACGCCCACCAGCTCCCCAGTGCTGGCCTTGAGAACACTGACCCCTAACTCTTGGGCCCAGGGAGGGCACGGGGCCCTGCTCTATGACCATAGACGGGGAGGAGTGAGTCTGGGGAGGGGGTGCACCCAGATGCCCTGGCTTACAGGATACTGTTGACTCGAGGGAACCACAAAGCCATCCCTACGAGGCTCCAGAAGATGGGGGGTCACCCTCTTGGATCTGTCAGCTGCCTTCCAGGTTCCAAGGCAAGAACATGGGTCTCCTGCTTGTCGGGCCCATGCCATCCACTGGTCAGGGTGCTAGCTGAGAAGGGGCATCATAGGCAGCTGAGGGTCACACTGCCTTGACAGCTGGTTGAGATGGTAGGTGAAGCGGCTGGGACCAGGGACCCCAATCAGCCTTCTATTACTGAGTGTTCAGGGCCGACACTTAGCAGCCAGCTGGAAGCGAGGTGCCCCTTAGGGCCCTGAGAGCGGAAAGGAAGGGTCCATTAGAGCCGCCTCCATAAGGCAGGCGCTCGGACACCATGTATTTCCACATGTGGGCTGGAGTTAAGCAGGCTCACCCACCAGGCAGAAGACAAAGGGTGTGCCCCCCAGGCAGCTCCCTGTCCCACCTTGACCTTGGCCTTGGAGCACCAAATCCAGGACTTTGGCGTCTAATGGGGCAGCTGAATTTCTACTCCTTAAATGGCAGACACAGATGCAGGGGCCGATGCAGCTCCCCGGGACCGTGGGGCAGTTTCTCCGTGGAACCCTGAGTGTGGGCCCTAGCTCCCCATCCCCCAATGCTCTGTGAAGTGCCATCACCCAGGCCCTGTGGCTGGGGTTCCAGCCAACACCCCTCTCTGCTGCTTGGGTCAGCCATGAGCCCCTCTGCCTGCTGGCTCTGCCACATTCGCTGCCATCAGCCCCAACCCTGGGGCCTGGAGAGCCGATGTTCACCCGCATCTTTGCTGGCCTCCTGGTGCTTTTCCTGCAGGTTGCATTAAAACGTCATTTCCTCCCAGAAACCTCCCCTGAAATCCAGAGAGGGACGGCCCCCAGTGGGCGCCCCACAGCTCGCCCCACGGCCGTGTTCATAGTGCTGTTAATAGTAAGTCATCATTTGTGCAGATATTTGCAACATGCAAACCACTGAGCTGTCGAGGCTGTGAGGACAGAGAGCGCCCATCGTGCTCTTCACTGCCTCTCGAGTGCCCACCACAGTTAGTGCCAACAGCAGTGAGCTGAAATAATTGCTGAGTGACTGCATGAGTGAACGGCTGGGATGGACAATGAAGCAGATCGGCCAGCCAGCCCAGGCTTCAGGTCAAAGCTGGCCATGAGCTATGGGCAGGATGTGACAGGATGTGGTCAGTATGGGGTGTGAGTGGTTACTGGCATGACTGAGCATCTTATTCAGGCTCTGGCTGGCACAGCAGAGTTGTTCCCACAGTGAAGCATACCCCCACGTCCGGGCGTGGTGGCTGCAGAGCCCGCTGCGCTGACATCAGGACGAGGTGCCTCAGAGCAGCCTGGGACGGGCTCTCAAGTGGCCGCCTGTGCGGATGCCCTGGGCACAGACAGCCAGGCTCTAATGGAAAACCACATTCTTTACAAAGGTCTGGATGACCCCAGACGCCACGGCACTGAGGCTGCACACTCAGAGAGGACAGCGGCTGGGAGGTGGAGCCGGGACAGGCATTCGGCTTTCTGACCGAGGGGGGTGGGGAGGGCAGGGCCCAGGTTCCCCGTTTATCAAGAGAGGCATCAGGGCTGAAAGCGAGCGCTTGAAGACCAGGGGAGCCGCAGCCCTGTTTCCAGGGTGTGTGTCCTGTCGTGCGGGTTTTGGCCAGGGCTGTGGCTTCCCCTTAGCTTCTGAGAACTAAACCACCACAGGCTGCTCAAGGAGCCAAACACTCGAATCCCACTGAAGATGGGGACGGGGATGGCAGCTCTGCCCAGCCGGGGCTCTGCTCTGGGAGCCCACGATCCTCACCAGAGAATGTCCCAGCGGCTGGGACACGCCCGGAACAGGCCCTGCCTCCTGGGGCTTGTCTCCTCATGGGTAGACTCGGGACGGCCCAGACTCTGGCTTTCTAACAGTGCTCCAGGATCCTGGGGGCCGTGAGCTCGAGCGGGAGGTGAAGCAGGGGCTTCCAGCCCCTACTAGTGTGTTGAGCGAAGCGGCGGTTTTATCAGTTTACACATCAGGCGTCTAAAGACTCGGTTTGAACAGAGATGCCACCCCATGAAAAGGTCGCAAGACTTCCAGGGTTCCTTCCACTGGTGACCACCACGACCCCCGGCAGGGCTGTCTCCCTCGTCACCCCCAGAAATGTCCCGGGCCACACATTACCAGTGAGCCCCCTCCGAGCCGGCGGGGAAGGCCCAGGACAAGGCTTATTGGGACCGACCGAGAAGAAGGCCCTTCTGTCCTGGGGTCCTGGATACCCAGCTGGCCCCCTGGAGAGCCAGACCTCGCGGTGGGTGTGGGATCAATGGGATCCGCTGCCTGCCTGCTCTGGTCTCGATGCCTGTCTATATTCGCCCAAGGTGGGCCCCTGTAGCCACCAGGAAAAGAGAAGGTGAGACTTTATCAGACAAACGAGACCCATTCAAGTCCCAGTTGGGCTCAGGGATGCAGCCCCGGACTGTTGTCCCTCCGTAGGAGGCGCTGAGGGCTTCCCGGGGTCTCCGTTTGACTTTGCGTTTTCAGACCCAGCTCTGAGTTACTCTGTCACAGGAGACAGCGCCCTTTCAGTGTAAACGACCTTGGACAATGAAACGCCCCGTGTCCCTGCCTCTGCCTGCTCCCAGCACCTGCTCCACATCCCCACCTTCCCTTGTTCCTAAGAAGTTCTCATCTGTGACTTCCTGTGGGATCCTGTCCTGCAGATGGTGCAAAACCCAGTCACTCAGTCCCAATGCGTCTCTAGATTAAAAACAAACCCTGAGGAGAAGCAGGTCGCTGAACAATAACCCCAGCAACGACAGAAACGGGAGGAGGAGGGACGCACTGCATCGTTCTGTGCCTGGCTCCTCAGGGCTGTTCCACTGAATCCTCGCGGCAAACTCGCATCCGTGCCCCTTGAACCCTCGATGGGGCGGGCGGAGGCACCACCAAAGGTCACATGCAATCGGCATGGCCAGGATGGACAAAGGAGTCGACCTCACAGCCACTCGGATGTGGGTGCCAATCCCCACTGGCCCGTGCATTCGCTGTGTAGCCTTGAGCGAGTTACTAAACCTCTCTGAGCTTTGGGTTCTCATCTCTAAAGTGACAGGGTTGTATGAGGACCGGCTCTGAATCCCAGCAGGGGCTGATCCAGGGATGGCCTCCCACCCCTTTCCCCCAACTCATTGTACGAGCTCAGTGGCCACTGGGCAAAACAGAAAGGGTGAAGCTCCAGCAGAATCTGGAGACTGAAATCAAGAGGACTTCTGTGGCGCACCCGCGTTTCCCTCCGTTCTTCTGAGGGGAAATTCTAGGATGTGGGACTCAAACACCATAATCATCTTTTCAGGTAGGAAGAAGAGACAAAGGAAGGCAAGATCAGCCTCCTTTCTGGTTAAATGTGCATTCCACGCAGCTGCAAGTTGAGCGTGAACGCATTAAAACCATTCACGCGGAACTTTCCTCAGCTACGTAGGTACAAAATACGGCTCAGACGAATGAAGTGCTTGCTCAGGAAAGACACCGCTCTCCTTGCTGCCCAATTAAAACCAGAAATAGCACTACCAACCACTGCAAGCAAATCTTGACTTTTTTTCCTATCTCATCTTTTACCATTTCCCACAATTATTGCAAAGTCCACACAGATAATTAGGGGATAGGGAAAAATTAGATAATGAGGTGAGAAAGCAGTTAATATTTTTTTTTTTAGCTAATTGCAAAAACATAATCATTATTCTGGTCCTGAATTATTCACACTAGTCAACGGAATGAATGCCAGAAAATGCCAGAAAGTGCTAGAAGCTCAGCGGAGTCATCACTCTCCCACATTGAGTTCATCAAACCAGCTGTTAGAACCCCAGGGTCCTTTTTTCTTTCTTCAAACTTCAAAAAAATACTATTGTCAGTGGCACGTGTACATAGTCTAAAAACTCAAATTGGCTGACGACAAAACAGCTGCGTCCTGCCTGCCGACTCCCATCGTCTGTTCCGGTCTCCAGAGGCAGTCGGGAGACATCTTCCCATTGCTCCTTCTTGTATTCATCTCCACGTTTCTAAACAACATGCTTCTGCTGCCATCCCTTGAGTTTTTAACTTCAGTTTTATCTACTGACTTCCTCTAGGGAGAATGGGCGTGTCGCTCTCCTATTCTCTCTCCCCGTTATTTAGGCCTTCCCGCCCCCATGCACCCAATTCGTGAGTCACTCGAGTAGTCGATTTTTGAGTAGATGGGATTCCATTTAATGGCAATGCAGCTATCCTTCACAGCCAAGCCAGCATCGCGTACTACGGTTCCATTTCCTTCCTTGTACAACTCTTATTTTCCCTGGACTTAATTGATTTGCTTTTCCATTGCATAAGTTTTTCATGTGCCTATCACTAAATCTCGACTCTCTGTGGGAACTGTCAATCTCCTCTCAAACTGCAAATGGCGCTAGGTGACCTGACCTGCCGTTTTCCCCCTGCTGGGAGCCACCTGTCCTGTGCCTCCTGCCCCCTCCTCCGCCCAGGGTGCTCTGACTTCCTCTCATTCTCTCTCTGGGAATCCCTTTTGCCTGTCTCCTTTTGGGGTCCCAGTTTCCTGAACGCCATATCTTTGTCTCTCTGGCTTTTTCTCTTATTTTGGTGGGGGGGGGGGGGGGGGGGGGGGGGTTGCATCTCCCAGGAGCCCACTGATACGGTGGCTAGGAGATATGTTTATTGAGCAAGTATGTGTCTGAAAAGGTGATCAGCCTTAATAGTTTGCTTGAGTTAAAATTCTAGGGAGGAAATCATCTTTCCCATAAAATTTTAAAGGCAATTTTCCATTGTCTCTTACTTTCAAACGTTGCTGCTGAGAAGTCTGAAGGACCCTGGTTCTAATCCTTTTATTTATTTGTTCTTAAATCTCTGAAAGTGTTTAAAGGTCTTTCTCTTGGGTCCACCAGTTTCCGGGAGAGGACCCCTCCAACCTCCCCCGCCTGAGGTCTAAAGCGCTCACTGCCAGTCCCATCTGGGACCCACTGGAAAAGGGCCTGGGGCCTCCACAACCACACATACCTGCCCTGACTCCTCTGCCCTCAGCTCTGCCCAGTGAGCCTGGGTCCAGCGATTCTCTTCTCCAGCCTCCTGCCTGTCCCGGAGGGAGGGTGGCCATCTACCTGGGGGCTGGGGGAACACGCGGGGGTCTACCTGCTTCCTAAACTGACTTTCAGCCACGTGCACACTGCCTCTCCAGCCCCAGACCCTGTGAGATCTGCAGGATGAACCAGCTTCTGGATTCCCCTCTCACCAGCCCAGCTTCCACCTGTCTCACTTTTTGCTGAGTCAGTCACTCCTCATACATCTGTTTTCCAGCTAAAATGATGTCCCTATTGTCTTTGTCCCATTTTTTTCTGCATTTGTGGGTTTGTGTCCCTTAAAAAAAAAAAGTCCTTTTATTGTCATTTTACAGAGTCTTGAGGAGAGGGCTTTGGGTACACATGTGAGTTCCATCCGCTGTTGGGGTGAGGACTCCTCAGGTGTGTACATGACTTTGATAAACTGGAGGAGCTAGTCTGCCCCCATCCCTGACATCAAAAAGGAAGGAAAGGAAGCGACATCCTCCTGTGCAGGATGGGGATGTGCTCAGACCAGCGTGCCCGGGCAGCCCTGATGCAGGTACCCGAGACTGCTGGAAGAGAACACTGGCGTAGCGCCCTCCACTATGGGAGACTGAGGGTCCTGGGGCCTCTGAGGGTCGCAGAAGGAACCACACACTCTCCCAGCCCCAGTGACTGGAGACACCTTTCTAGATGCGCCTGTGAGCACTTGTCAGGAGGTGTTTCCCTGCCAAGCGTTGCCTGAGTTTGCACTGAGTCTTGAAGAACCCAGCAAAGGGCACCCATAAGCCACCTCAGCCATTGCTTCTGTTGGCTTCTTTCTAATTCCTTCATTCAATAAGGATTGGTTAGCACCTGCCACATGGCAGGTCCTGGGTCAGGCTGTGGGGATCTGAAGGTGATGGACGAGGCCCCGTCCCCGGAGCTCACTGTCTAGCAGGACCCTGATGGGGGTGCAGGGTGGTGAGGGAGGAGTGTTGCAGTCTGGGAGTGGCTTCCGAAGGCCTTCAGTCTTGACTCCTTTCCCAACCAGAGTCCTGCGGAGTGAGAACACACCAGCCTCGGGCCCTGGTGACAGCTCCTGGCTCTGCCAACCCCTCCCAACCACGTGGAGGGTTGCGAGGAGGGACGCTGAGCTCAGAGCCACACAGGACAAGCCAGGAGAAGGCAGAACCGTGGCCCCAGGGACTGCTACAGACACTGAACACCAGGCGCAGGTGGGCAGTGGGTATCGATCCGTCCGGGCATGTCCAGGAGTGCCTGCCCCTGCCCTGCAGGGTGAAGCTGGGCGCCCTACAGGCCAGTGAAACGTGAAGGACAAGAAGGCTCATCATGTAGCTGTGGCTTCTCTCTGGTCCCCCCAAGGGGGCGGCCTGCTGATGGCCAGGTGCTAGTTAGGGTGTGGGACTGGGGTTTCACTGGGAAAAGTGGACCAAGCTGTGTGGCCTTCGGATTTCCCTGTGATTCAGGCACGTTAACAACCTCACCTCTGATGGTGTTGACTTCCTGCTCCTCTGTGCTCCACGCTGGCAGATGTGGGAGCAGAGTGTCTGGGATGTGCAGAGCGTGCTGGGGCCATAGCACAGGAGACACGGAAAACAAGCCGCGCTGGAGACCAGGACGGAATGTGAATTGACAGGTGGTCCCATCAAAGCAGCACGACGCTTTAAAAAAATCTAAGCCGATGTGCCAAGATTTGACAAGACAAAGTTGTCACTGTCACAAATGGCGAAAGAACTTGGGGCCGCTGCCTTGACATGCCACCCATCTCAGAAGCCCTGCTTTAATTGCATGAGCATCTTTCCATTTAAAACTTCAAGATTTAATGACCCAGAGAATAGAAATTGATGAGGAAAGACATGCCACCCCTAATTTTAAAATATATTTGTCATCACAACCATTAATCTTTCTAAATTTTTTCTCTCAGAGAGGAAAAGCAGAACTGAAAAAAATAGGAGTTCTTCATCCTGGCCTTTCAACACTCATGCATTCACTCATGGATTAATTGGTTTCACAAGCAGCCGTGTGCCCAAGGTGGGGGAGATGAGAGATGGGGACACTTGGGCCGCCCATTGAGGGACCTCTAGTTCAAGTTGGGCCTTCAGAAAGCCACAGTGTGCCCTGATGACGTCCCCTGAGCGGGGGACATCAGCGCAGGGCTGAGAGTGAGGGGCAGAGTGTGGCAGGCCGGGAGGATGGTCTCCTCTTAGGTTGACTCTCGCTTAGCCAATCCCTGTCGTCACAAAGGCTTCCCCAGGAGCTTGCTCCCTCCGTGCGTGCCTGCTCCCCTGGGACTCACGCTTCCCAGGTCCTGACCTCCTGCTGGTTCCTTTGACCTCTTGAACCCACTGCTGCCCCTTCTCTCAGCACAGTGACCCTTTTCTGTCCTCAGGGGTCCCACGGGATCCCACCTTCCGGCGTCTTAGGGTGATGCTCTAGCTCCTGTAAAGATGCTCATTTGAAGACCAGCCTTGGCCGCGGGGCCAGCTAGCAAGCTCCCGACCTCTCTGGACTCATCTCCCTCCCCGTTCCTCTGCCCAACCCAGAGTTATCAGGAGGCTGGGCTAATTCTCCCCACATCTCCACGCCTCCTTTCAGCTTGTCCCGTGATCGGGGGAAGAGCCAGTAATTGAGTGGACACCAGTAAAAGGAACGCTCCTTGCCAGTGATGGAGTGAGGAGCGGCTCCTTGCTCTCTTGTTGGTATCTGCAGAGAGCCCACTGTGCACCCGTCTCCATGGCAGGTGTCAGGTCCACGATGGAGAAGAAAAGACTCGAGGCCTCCCCTTGCGGACTCACAGTCCAGGGGAAAGACAGAGACCAGGCAAATAAACCTGCAGACGAAGAGGCACTGCCAGGTGCCACAGCGTGATGGAAAGTATTGGGCTGTGAGCTGCACAGACTGGGCTCACAGGCCGCTCTGCCACCTACCTCCTCAGCGTCTCCAGGTCAGTTAACTCCTTGCCTCTTGCATCTTCTCATCTGAAAAGAGAAAACAAGAGCACCAAGTTCACCAAGTGTCAATGAGAATTAAATGAGAGAACATAGTTAAAACACACGGTCACACAGAGCTGAGACACAGCAAGCACTCAAAAACGGTGCGGATGTAATTACTAAGAGCTATCATCAATAATCGGCTGTGTAGCTGCCGGCTCTGCGCCTCCTAATTTAAAAAGGGATTACGAAGCTAAATGAAAATTCCGAGGTGTAACTGACTGCTCCCGTGAGGACTCCTGTGAGCATCCTAACGTCGCCGCGCTCATTGACACCAGCACGGGGGACAGACGCCTTGGTGGAGAAGCCGTGTGGCGGGATTCTGGAAGACGGGCGAGGATCTTTCCCAACTCCAGCTGGCTGCATTGCCGAGTCCAGCTGTCCTGTGGGCCCTGGCCTTGTTGGAGTCTGGGAACAGATGTGGCACTTTCTCACCAGCCAGTCTGGGCTGCACAGGAGCCTGGGATGGGCAACCAGGACTCCGGCAACAATCAGAGCCTTGAGGGTGTGGAGAGAGATCCCTGAGCAAAGGCCCACAGAGCCTGGCCGGTGATGGGGTCCCCTTGGCCGAGGAGCTGAGGAGAAATTCTCTCCGCTCTGGGGAGAGTGTGACGAGAGCGGGCAGACGGACTCTCCTGGGTCTGGGCAGAGCCTTCCCAAGGCCAGAGGCAATGTCCAGGCTATCCCACGCAGGTCATCCACGGCTTGACCCGTGCCCCGCTGAGCAGCAAAGAAAATAACACTGCTGAGCGGCAGGCAGGGAACTTGGAAAGGACCCCTAAGGGAACAGCGGTCAGAGTCAAGTCGAACACAGTAATTATTTCTTATAGAAAATACCCATCTCCTCCTGGAAAAACATTAGCTAAATGGGTAGAGATGGTCACTGCTGAAGCCAGCGGAAAAGCTGCTCAGTCCAGGGGTTTCTTTGGTGTGTGGCATAGTTGACCATGGGTTGGTTGATTCTGTTTCACCAATGTTTTCAGCTGAGACGTGGCTGGAGCAGCTGGGTCTGACTCCTTGTCCACTGCCCTGTCACCCTCTTCCTGGCAGCACGTCACAGGGGCTACAGGGGCTGAGCCAGGGGGCCTGGACACTGGGGGCCCGGGACTCAATGCCCACCAGCTGTGGGAACTGGGCAAGTGACTCCACTTCCCAATCTGTGAAATGGGCAGAGAAGTGGCTCTACTTCACAAGGTGGAGGGGAGGATGACTGAAGGCGTCACTGGAGGGCTGGCCAGTTCCCGGCACACGCAGGTAACCGTAAGTGCTGACTGTTACAGGTGGCACGCTGCAGGTGGGCGGCGACGAGGGCGGGCTGCGTGGGCCCCTGCGTGCCAGTGCTGTCCCAGCTGTGGCTCAGCCTTCAGAGAGGAACCACCAGCAAGTGGGATTATCTTGTTGACTCAAGCCCTCAGGTCAGAATGGCCAGTCTGTCTATGGAAGCTCAGCCCATCTTCGTTCCAGGTGGCCCCGTGGTCCACAGAAAAAGAACAAAGAGTTGTTTTTAAAGATGGCTTTTTCTAACAGAAATATAGGTATTTTAATCCACCTGCTTTTGGAATCAAGAACAGGCAGCATCAAGTCTTATGCAAGAAACAAAGTAAATATTAAAACGTGTATTCCTCCTCCAAGGGCCAAGGAAGGTCTGTGAGGAGAGATGAGAACTGGGTGACTGGAGGTGGCGGGAGAACAAGGAGACACGGAGAGTGGGGCCCTGCTGAACCTCAGGGCCGGCCCACCTCAGAAGGGCTGTGGGTCATCTCCCCAGGGAGGCAGCTGAGATGCACACTCTGCCTGAGGGCAGGAGGGGTGCTGCGGCCAGGCTGACCGCCTTGGCTATTGGTGCCAGACGTCTGCGTGATCCTGGCACATTATTCAAAGGTTCTGAGCTTCCGTTTCCTCCAGTAAAAGGAGAGTGACAGCACTGCCACTGCTTCTCAGGTTTGGGTGAAGTCACTGCACTGAGATAAGGTACTTAGCCAGGGATTACTCAAGACAAGATGGTGATGGTGACAACATTGGTGACCTGGTGACAGTCATGACCATTATTGATAAACAGCAGGTGGATGGACCCCAGTCCACTGCTCTTTGCACTGAGCAAGGTCTTTCTTCTTGAGAGAGTGGGATAGAGACAATGAGAAAGGCTTTGAAGGGGAAGAGAAGTCACAGGTTACTCCTGCCAGGGCGCGGGGGACTCAGACCCTGGCCACCTGCTCCCAGAGCAGCCACTGCCCCATCCTACCCTCACGAGGTGCCATTCCTGGACACCGTCTCTGCAGAGGACCTTGGGCCTGGAAGACCCCTGCCTCTCCCTCCACTCATGAAATGCACACTGGTGCCCGGGGCTGCATCCTGGTCCCAGGGTCAAAGGATGTTTTCCTCCATGGAAGATAGAGCCAGCGTGCCGGTCAGGAAAATTCAGCTTCCATGCAAAAATGCCTCTTTCTTTCAAGGTAAGCGACGGCGGACCAAAGCTCTCCCATTGTACTGAAAACGCTCTTAATGCTACATGGGTATAAAAGTGTGTAAAAAGCTGCCCTCTGCACAGTTCCTGAGAGCACTCCCCCTTTTTTTTAAGATTGGCTCTGAGCTAAGAACTGTTGCCAACCTTCTTTTTTTTTTCTTCTTCTTCTCCCCAAAGCCCCCCAGTACATAGTTGTGTATTCTAGTTGTGAGTGTCTCTGGCTGTGCCATGTGGGACGCCGCCTCAGCATTGGCCTGACAAGCGGTGCCATGTCCACGCCCAGGATCTGAACTGGCAAAACCCTGGGTCGCCAAAGCAGAGCACGCAAACTTAACAACTTGGCCACGGGGCTGGCCTCCCTGAGAGCCCCTTTTTAAAACTGATTTCTCTGGAGGCACCAACCGGTGTCCCACTGCACACTCCCACAAGACCACGCTTCACAGGGAACGAGGTGCAATATTTATTAGTCTCACAGCAGTCTGCCTGGTGGGACGGCTCCATCTTTCCTGACCTCTGTTTTCTCCTTCTTTCTACATTCATCTTCAAAACAAAGTCAAGACCAGAAATCTTCCTCCCAAAACGAAACAAACAAAAATAAAATAAAAAGTGAAACTTTCACCCATAGAGAAAAGATGCCAACATGCCCTAGCCTCTGTTCTGGTTTGCTTAACCGTGTGATGTAATGTGGGAGATCACAGTGCTAATCAGCAGCTGTGCATGACAGCCTGGTGGTCCTAAAAATAGAGGATCTTTCCAGAAATAACCAGCTTGGCCACAATTCAGGAGTCAACTCCGCCAAGCACCAGGAGAGGTCTGAGCTGCTGGCTGGACTGGTAGCATTTGCGAGGGAGTCTGTGGGGAAAAGATGGACACACGGGGAGAAGAAACAGAGAAAGGTGCCTGCTGGCCTGTCTGGGGAGGCACCGCCAGCAGGCGTGGGAGCTGGGGATGAGGGGGACCGAGTGATGCTGACAGCCCCAAGTCACCACTGGGCCTCAAGGCTATTCTTTGCAACCTGTTTGCCATCCTTTGGACATGATGTGTCTGGGTCATGAAACCATTATAAATTCACTTTTCACCAAGAATCCGCCTCCCTTCCCCCTAATTGTCAGCAAACCGGAGCCCAGTTCCTCTCTATTTCGGCAATCGCCCCTCCAAGCTTGTGGATGGGGTCCAGGCCCTTCAACCCAGAGGATGTTTTGTCTGTCCACCCAGCACCTGTGCTATGACACTGTATAATTCCCTGTCTCTTGGGATAGACGTGCCAAGCATATTCTCTGTACACAGACGTTAATTCCACCCCCACATCATGCCTGCGATACTGTGACCATCCATACTCTGGAGAAGAGAGACAAATCAAATGAGCTCCGCCTCTGTGAGAGGGAGGTGATTTTGTTAACGACTGCCAGGACTATAAATACTCTCCACCCACTCTGGTATGAGAATGAACGACTTAAGAAAAGTCAGGCCAATCTTTTCTCTGAACAGAACCTTGTGAACATCCCACAGGTGGGTGCAGACTGAGCTAGGTCAGGCTTCCTTCCCTCTTCCAGAAGAGAGGCCGGACAAGATGGAGCCTCTCACAGTAAGACGGCCGGATGCCAGGCCACTGAGGAGGGCAGTTCGAGTCATTTTAAGGTTGGATTCCTTCGTGGATGGGGCCTTCCAGTTTCCTCTCCCAGCCTGCTTGCTGGCAGGGATTGTGTGGAACTCAGGACTTCACCAACCCTATTAGACTCGGCAAGCAGTGTTGGTCAGCATGAGCACGGAAGGGGGAAAGGACCAGAATTTAGGTCGGGTGGGCCTCCCTGTGCCTCTGCCCGCAGGCCCGCTCCCCTTCACAGCTCTGCTCTGGGTCTCAGAGAACTGCATTTCTCAGGCTCCCTGGTGCTCTGGCTTTGGGATGGCTCAGCCAGTGGGAAGTACTGGGGATGGGCCGGGGGGGGACGAGGGGACGGGCAGTGAGGTTTCTTCCTGCATGCCCCCCGCCCATTGCACTCCCGCCTCGGGGGTACATCAGCAGGGGCTGTGCCCTGGGATCAGGGATTCTGCTCCTGTTCAGAATCCCGCTTGCCGGCTGTGGTAGAACAACACGGCCTCTATTGTGGGTTGAGCTGTGTCTCCCAAACAGACCTGTTGATGTCCCCTAACCCCCTACTCCGTCCCTGAGAATGTGGCCTTATTTGGAGATACGGTTGGTAGTGTAGATGTAGCTAGTTAAGATGAGGTCGTTAGGGTGGGCCCCAATCCGACAACCGGTGTCCTGATGAGAAGAGAAGAGATACAGAGACAGACACAGAGGGAAGATGCCATGTGACAATGGGGGCAGAGATGGGGGTGACGCTTCTACGGGCCAAGGAACACCAAGATTGCCCCAACCACCAGAAGTGGGGGGCGGGACCTGGACAGAGCCTCCCTCGGGGTCTCAGGATGGACCCACCTGCCCGCCCCTCGATCAGGACTTCCCGCCTCCAGACAGTGAGAGAAGATGATTCTGTTGTTTAAGGCGCCTGATCTGGGAACAAAGCCACTTGGTTCGGTGGCCCCAGGACACTGCCACAGGAGCGGTTCTTGTCCAGGAAGCAGTGTGGTCCATGTTGATTCCTCTGCCCACACTCAGCATCCTCAGAAGAGCACAGGCCCCTGAGCCACACAGTGTGTCAACCTGGGCAGATTCTGAACCTGCACTTTGTGTCATTTCTGCTTTTTAATTTTGCTTTATATTTTATTAGCACACAGGGATAACATTGACAGCTTCAAGACAGGGCTGCCTGAGGCCCGGATGCCTTCGTCAGCATGAGGTGCTTGTCCCGGGCACTCCAGAAGCACGGGGCACACGGGGCCTCCATGGTGGTCCAGTCAGCAGCCTGTGTGTCACCGGGGAGCCCATGAGGGCTGCAGACCCTCTGAGTCAGAAACCCTGGGTTTCTGGGTGGCCTCTGGACAATTTTGAGGCAGCTAAAGTCTGTGATTCTGGTGAGTATGTTCTCCATAAGTGTCAGGGGCCTCCAATCAGTGCTGCTGGTCCCTCATTGTCCCAAGACCCTTCAGGAGGAAGAGAAGCAAAGCCAGAGCCTTGATCCCTCGGAGACCCACGTCTGCCCTGCTGGGGACCAGGGAGGGTGGGGCCTGGGTGCCAACACCCCACCTGCTCTGGGCCCCTTTCCCTGGCAGTGAGGGGCCTGCGTGGCACTCCAGGGTCCCAGAGGCCCCTCCCCAGCCAGCAGCGCGGGCTCTGTGCTTTGCTCAGGTCTCCGAATTCCAACCTGTGTAATTTGCAAAAGGACAGAAGCAAAGGTCACTAAGCAGGTGTCCAGCCCGTCCTCACATGGACGGACCACAGATGATATTTAGAGGAGCCTTGCCGAGTCCCGATGCCAGAACTTCAAAACCCAGAGTCAGCTCGAGACGTCGCTCGCAGACACCCCTGGAGCACACAGGGATTTTCAAATGTCATCTGCCCGGAATCCAACGCACCGCGCAGGGATGTATTGACAGAGGCCGTCGCCTTCCAGATGAAAGCATCCGATATACCATAGGAGCCGCAACGCAATCAAAGCAGGAAGCACTCATTCTGAATTAGCCGTTTTGGTGTATTACCCTAATAGAGTATTATTTTTAAACTAGCACAATATTTTAATTACGTTCTCAGCATGAATCATTATGTACCTTAGTGAGGAGGCACTTCTGACTCTAATTGCACACTGGAGCCCCACGATATAGTCGATGAACGTAAATCTCGAGGTGGATTGACAGACAGACTGCTGATCAACAGCTGCTCCCGCCACCCACCTCTGCGAGGTGAGCCTGCCCTCTCTCCTAGCCTGCTTTCTCTTCTTCCTCCTTCCTCCCTCCCCCGCTCTTCCCTCCCTCTCCTGTTTGCATTCAGCAATCTTCACTAAGCACCCAGCACACACCAGTGATCCTTCTCAACTCCCGGGAGGCCAGCAGACCCCCCCCCCCCCCCCCCGCCCTCATGGGGCGTGCGCTCGCACAGGAACTGCACTCTCGCCCTAAAGAAGCACCGTGAGCCATTTGCAGGATGGTGATAGGCCATGCACAGAAAGCCAAAGCCAAGGCAGAGGGGGTTGTGTGGGCCCCGGAATGGTGGGGCCTGACGAGAGGGACTCTGGGGCCAGGATCTGGGCACAGCACTGCACAGACCCTCACTCCCTGTGCCTCAGGAGCCACAGGGCTTGCTTCCACAGTGACATCCTGCCCTGGCAAACCCCCAGGGCTCCCCAGAGCGGCTCCATCGAAAGGCACTTGAGTGGATGGTGGAACACATGGATGGGGACCGGATGGTCTCTTCTGCATGATGACCCGTTTTCCCCTTACATTTATGGGCGAATGTTAAGCTGATTAATGGAGGGAGGTAACAGAGGCCACTGTGTCTGCGCAAAGGGGTCAATGGCGGTTCAAACAGCCAGGATGTAACACCCTTGCGTCCATTGGCGGTCATTCCTGCCAAATTTTCTGTCATTTCCTGCAGCGGATTCCACCCAACATAAAAGCCAGACTCTCACATGCTCTCCCAGGGCCCCTCGGGTCCACCGGGGGGACTCAGGGACTTGGGCTGAAGGCGGTGCTTTCTCGGTTTTTGCTCCAAGTGCCGCAACTGGAGGGCTGCTCGCTCCTGGGGGCCGGCTCGCTCTGAGCGTGCAGGGTTGTGCCTGTCCCAGGCAGTACCGGGTTTCCCCCCACCGGGCGTCTTAATCCGCAGACACAGGCTGCCCAGCTGCACCTGTCACCCCTGTACCCTGTGAGCCCCTGGGGCCTCACAGCAGTCGTGGCCCTCAGACTAGCAACTCCTTGAGGCGATCGGCCTCTCACTAACTCTGGGTCCCACTCATGACAGCGCTCCAGGTGCCTCCCTTGGAGGTTCTGAACCAACTCCTCTCCAGGGAGCCTGGGAAACCGGTTCTCGGGGTGGCCGGGGGCCATTATGAAAGGCACGCGTGCAAAGACTGATACCACTTCACATGGGCCAGTGGTTCTGGCCTCCTACGGACCCTACCTGGGGCTGCACAGAGCAGGCGGCCATTCAGCTTTTCTTTTTTCTTTTTCTTTTTTTTGTTGTGGCTCTTTCAGAGAAGGGCTGCAGGTGGATGGGTCATGGTCGCCCCTTCGAAACCCTGTGGAATGATGTGGTGCCAGGCAGAGGGAGCAGGGACTCTCCGGACCTCCTTCATAAAGGGGGCTGAGCCTGGATCACTCTGATGTGAAATGTCGAAGTCAGTGTCAGAGCCACAAGGAGAAATGGAGGGTGGCGGCAACGCTTCACTGCTAAAGGAAACACTGAACAGTTGTCCATTTGAGGTGGCAGCGTCACAAAGGATGCACTATCCAGGGGTTGGTTGGCCTTCTGCTTTCCCCTTAGTGTGCCCTGGAGTAAGAAGGAGCCCAAGTCCCCATCTGGTGGGTGATGTGCGGAGCAAACGGCTGTCCACAGCGAAGCCTCGGTGAGCGCTGCCTGGACTGCCGACTGGAGGTGAGACTGGAGGTGGCACTTGAGGTGGCACCAGGGGTAGGACCAGAGGTGGCACCAGAGGTGTCACTGGAAATATGAGACTGGAGGTGGTCTTGGAGGTGGTACCAGGGGTAGGACCAGAGTTGGGACCAGAGGTGTCACTGGAGGTGTGAGACTGGAGGTGGTCTTGGAGGTGGCACTGGAGGTGGCAGCAGGGGTAGGACCGGAGTTGGGACCAGGGGTGGCGCTGGTGGTGAGACTGGAGGTGGCACTGGCCTGCTGAAGCTGAAGCAGCTCTGCCTGGGACACTGATGTGCTGGGGTTTGTGTCCTGGTCTGCCACGTGGAAACTTGGGCGCATTCCTTACTTTTCTCAGTCTTGGTCTTCTCTTCTGTAAAATGGGACCACTAACACCGCCTCCTGTGTCACAGGGATGAAGGGGGCGTCCTGGGCAAGTGTCTCCTACAAGTGTCGGGCACTTGTTGCTGTCGCTCCGTCACTCCTTCATCCACGAATGCATTTGAAGCATCTGCTGGGTGCCCTTGAAGCGTCAGGAATCTACTGCTGGGCTCCTTTAATCCTCACATTGACCCTGTAAAGGGGTGTCACTGGTTACTATGATCTTATCTCCTGTCCACTGATGAGGGCATGGATGCTCAGAGAGGACAATCGCCCAGCTAGTGAGGACATGTGGATTTTCCCAATGGTCTGACTACAGAGTCTGTCTCCTGACCACAAAGAAGAGGGGCCTCCCAGACAAAGCACAGGAAGTCACGGGAAGTCACAAGCTCCCTGGGCTGGTGGAGGACGTGCCATCCAGCCACTCTCTTGGCAGCTGTGACTCCTGGGGACAAGCCCACATTGGTGCCTGCCGACCTCCGAGTGAGCCCACCGTGGGCAGCCCGTCTCCCCCGCTGTCCTCTGGTGGCTGTGGCTCCAACATCGAGACCCTCAACAGGGTTCTGTTTGCATCGATTCTCACACTTCAAGGACCCGTTTTCTTTCTGGGGGACAGAGTTGTTATACGGGTCGGAGCGCCTCCTGCCTTCGCTCATGTAGCTGGTTAGGGTGGAAGATGGCCCCAAGTGCAGCCGGCCCCAGCTCTGACGGTCCTGCCTGCCCGCTGCCACTCCAGGGCTGGGGTGCCACTTTTCTCCAGGTCTCTAGGATTTCAGACTGAAATAGGGCATAAGTCCAAGCCTGGGTCTGCTAAGACTCGAGAGGGAAAGTGGAGTGGGGGCTTAGGTTATGATGCCCCATAAGCAGGCTCCATGAGCTCCAGCTCAATCCTGAAGAGCCCTACAGGAAACGAGTTGTGGTACCCGTTGACCCAGAGCCCACAGCACGTGACAACTGTCAGAGATGCACCCCAAGTCACACACAGTGCTTCAACATCTGATGGCATTGCCTTCCTGTTGAATTCCGGCTTTCTCTCCCCTTCTCCCCTCCCGCTGTAACCAGGAAGCAGCATCAGCTTCTGTTCCTGTGTGGCCCATCACCGTGGTGATGGCCTTGGAGGGCCTCGCCCATGAGTTTTGGGATCCTCAAGTCCAGAGGCCTTTGCTCTCCACCTCCCCCAGGCCCCGTGTCCGGGTCTGCACCCCTCTCAGAAGCTCTTGCAGACACATCGGGCTGTGCAGCTCACCCCTGCACTGCCCTGGCAGATGCAGAGCTTGGGTGACCTCCTTTTGCCCCTCCCAGGAGCGACTGTGGCGTCCCTGCTCCTCTGGGACACGCATCTCCTGCCCCAGCAGCGTCATGACCACTTCTGGAACCGAGCAGGTGCACAGCGGGAGCAGATTTACCTTGCCTCAAGCTTTCTCCGCACACTCAGCTTCCAGCTGCTTTTCATACACTCTCTCCGAGACACGGAGCAGTTCTCAGCAGTTCCTCTTCTCTCCATCGCCCACACTCCCACCGCCCGAGACCCCCAATTCCACACCTGTCTATCGTCTCTGCAGCGACAGTTTCTGCCATCAGATTTTAGATTTTTACCATTTGCTTTTCCTCTTCTCCTTTCAGACCCAGCTGGGGCCTCTCCTGCCGACGACCCGCACACACTCACACCCACACTCCAGCGGCCCGACACCCTGGCTCTAAGTTCATCTCAGCCTTCACTGGTGCTCCCCCCTCCTCCTCCCGCCAGTCGATCAGTCGGTCCACGCTTTGCAGCTCAGTTCACTAAATCACAGGTGGAATGGGCTTCTTCCAGGTGACTCACTGGGCCCCGAGCAGGAGTGCCCGCATGGACTCAGTGGAAAACAGGCTTTGTCTAGGAGGACCAGTCCTTCCTCCCTGAGAGGTGGCCCCACGCCACGCCTGTCCCCTACCCAGCTCTGAAAGACCCCCAGGGCTGACAGAGCCTTTCCAGAGACCTCTGTCCTGAAGCTGCAGAGGCCTAGGACAGAAGGAGCGGCTCACTGGACACCCGCTGGGCACAGGTGCAGCACCTGGTGGTCAGCCTACACCCCATTTAACCCGCAGAACAGCCCAGGGGCAGCTGGGCTCCGATGAGGCTCACCCAGCACGGCCCAGCTGGAAAGCAGTTGGGCCTGGATTGAATGGCCGTCTGTCCTTCGGTTCACAAGCCATCTCACTCTGCAGACATCCATTGTGGGAGTGACTGGACAGTAGCAAGTGTCCTCTTATTTTATTACTATTTCTTTAGCTATGCCGCCAACACACACTGGGTAGCGAGAATCTAGTCTCACCCTCAAGACTCATTTATTCAGCACATTCCTCAGACAGAAAATCCCAAACTTGCCTTGGCCTTATTCAGAACGCTCCAGCTGGTTGGAAACTCCCACAGCTCTGAGCGGGATGCAGGGAAGCCATGATCAAGCCTTTCTACAGAGGAACTGGGCTCATAGAAGTGGAGCGTCGTGCCTGTAAACACGGCAGAGGCCTCTGTGCTTCCAGCCAGGCAACTTCTCCTCCGTGTCGCTTGGGCGATTAATAACTGTTGATTGGCTAGAAGGACAGAGCAACAGCCTGCCAAGCCTAGTTAGGGAGAGAGAACAATGCCACCGCAGCGGACGTTGAACTCTGAGTCACCTCTCTGCGAGATAGAGTTGGGACTGACGGTTTCTCGAGGTCTGTCTCTGTCTCAAAATCCTTTCCTCCTGTGGTTCCAAGACATGAAGGAGAACCCAGAACCCATGACCAGGCAGCTCACAAGAGACAGACGCTCACACGCTTGGTGCCGCGGTTTATTCCTCCAGGGAAAGGAGACCAGCATTGGAGCACGTGAGTGTTTCTCGGGTGGGAGGCCGAGAGGGAGAGAGAGAAAGAACGATGATGGGTAGGCCATTTATTAAGTTCCACTTCACCAGACAGTCTATAGCTTTAAAAGCAAACGTGATCAGCAGTGCGACAGAATGGAGCCAGCCACAAAAATAACCTCGAGTTAAGGCCACGATGCTAAGTTTGTGCGGGCTGGGAGGGTGATGCGCGTTCTAAGCGATGATTGCCAGGGGTGCACACATCCTGACCTTTTCCTCCTCGCCTCTTCCCCTGCTCTACGGGACTCTCTGTAACTAGGTCTCAGAGCGTGTGGGGGTGGCATTCGCACAGTGGCCGCTAATAGAAATAATGTGTCACGCCTGCCTTGTTAATTAGCACAGAGCCACGAGAGATTTCCTGAGACATGTCAGCAATGCCAGGAAATAGAAATTCCTGGTCTTGTTCCTATCCAGTCCTTTCTTTCCTTTGAGCCTTCCCTACCGAGGAGGACCACTTCCAGGAACAACAAAGCTCGGACGAAGTTGGCTGGTGCCCCATTGGTCCTCCAGCGCCCCCTTGCCCAGCTGCGAGTCCCACGCAGTGTGGAGGGACATAGAGCTGGCTCTCCACCTCTAGTACACAGGGAGTGAGCTCACTCCATGTTTCCACTCCATCGGACTCCCATTTTGGGGCAAACAGCTGACCCACTTCCCTATGTTGCGTTGCTGGCTGGGCTCACCAGATCCTCTTTCAGAAGCTTTTAAAAAGTCGATCTGCAGGTGGAAGAGGAGTTTGGAAGCACAGAGGTACCCTGGCCACCTGCAATGCCGCCATATTGGATTACTCTAATTCGTAAGGGCCAGCCTGCCCCTCTGCCGTGTTCCCCTAGAAATCCTGCCTCTAAGCTATGAGTTCTCCTGCTTCCCTCCCCCTGCATGCTTGGAGCCTTGCATTCCTTGGCTGTAAACGGGTGGTAGTGAACCAACCACATTTTAAGGCTGTGGACCCTGCAACAAAAATGCTTGGGCTCTGATCTCGACTCAGCCACTCCCTGGCTGTGTGGCCTTCGGTCACTTCACTTTGCCTGGCAGTTGCTCATCTGTACCACACGACAACAGTGCCCGCCTTACAGAGTTGGTGGGATATTAAATGAGCCGTGCAGGACGCCTGACCAGTAGAAAGCTTGATAACTGTTGGCTGTTATTATTTTTATAAATAATGGGGTCCTAGGGGCCCAGCAGAAGGCCCTAAGGTCTGTCCTTCTGGCCTGGTGTGCATTCAATCATCCCTAATAGCCCTCGTTGTAAGGTTTCAAACGAAGACCACGGCCTGGAGGGCAGGCCAGGGAGTCAGAAGTAGCAGGAGGAGTGGCCGGTCCAGGAGGAGGCCACTTGCCTCCTGGGGCTCCTCAGAGCCCTGGTGCCCAGACATGGGGACAGCAGCCAGTCTTCCCTGGACGCTGGTGTGGTCTGTGCACACCTGCTAGTCTCCCGCCTGCAGCCAAGGCTTCCCGCCGGGCTTGTCTTGGAGAGAGCAGGCGAGGTCTGGGAGCCCCCGGGGGCTGGGACCCCTCTGAGTCTCCTGAGTCAGGCTCAGCGAGCTGGTTAGCAGGCACCAGGGCTGGACATCACAACCAACACTGACACACAAGTGTTTCGCTACTTCTCCGAGGAAACCATCTTATCTTTAAATTTCCATAAGGCAACTTGGGTCTTAAAATATTTATTTAATTGAACAAGAAAACCCTACAAGATCTATATGAAGAAAATTAAAATACTCCTGGTGGGCATAAAACAAGACAAATAAATGGAAAGGATCCTAGGATAAGCAGATTCTATGCTAAGAAAACTCAAGAGCACGAAGCACTTAACGAAATATCACCTTTCTAAAAAGCACAAGCAGGAGTTTCTGAACTAAATATATTAATTCTGAATTTCACATGGAGAAGCAAATCAGCAAGAATAGTCAGAGAGTTTTTGAAAATTGAAAGTAATAAAGAAATCATTAGACTTCTGATATTAAACATTAAAGCATATTTTGAAAGCTACAGTAATCAAAACAGTATAATATTGGTACAAAAATAGACAAAGGATCAAAAAAGAGAGTCCAGAAACAGAACCAAAGATAATCAGGATTTGTTATATGATCAAGGCAGCATTTCAAGTAAGTCTAGAAAGATCAAGTTTTGCAATGAACGACATTGGCCTAATTGGGGGAAAAGCTGCATTTCAACTTGACTCCATATACCCTAACAAATTCCAGATGGAATTATACCCATGTGAAAATGAAACAGAATGAGATCATACCTAAGCAATCTTTGCCTAGCCCTACAAAAAATACTAGAAAAAAAAATCTTAGAATTTTTTTTCATAATCTGAGTGAGAAAAAAAGTCATGCAACTCAGAATCCATAAGAGAGAGATTGCTGCTACATACGTTTTCCCCTTTTTGAACAGTTTGTTGAGGTGTATTTGATGTACAATAAACCCACATTGATAAAGTGCACAGTCTGATGATGATAACACACGTGTGTGTCTGTGAGAACATCACCACAGTCAAGACCATACACACCATGACAGTCACACTCAAAGTCCCTTCATGCCCTTTGTCACTCGCCCCCCAACCTCTCTGCTTCCCTCCCCCATCCTCCCCAGCAACCTCTGACCTGCCTTCTGTCACTAGAGACTGGTTCGCATTTTCTAGAATGTTGTGCACATGTGTACACACAGTGTGTACGCTATTTGTCTGGTTTCCATTGCTCAGTAGAATTATTTTGAGATATGCCCACCTCGTTGCGTGTGTCATTAGTTTGTTCCTTTGTATTCCTGAACGACATTCCATTGTATGGGTATACCAGAACGTGTGCATCCACTCATCTGTCGCTAGACGTTTCGGTATTTTTCCATTTTGGGCTATAAAATGAAGCTGCTACAGGTGCAAGTCATTGTGTGGGCACATGTTCTCATTTATCCTGGTAGACTCTAAGGAGAGGAATGGCTGGGTCATACGGTAAGTTGTTTAACTTTTTAATGGAACTGCCAAAGTGTTTTCCAAGGTGGCTGCACTAATTTGCATTCCCACCAGCAACTTGTGAAGATTCCGGTTTCTCCCCATCCTCCCCAACACCTGTTAATTGTCAGTCTAGTTGATGATAACCATCTTAGTGGGTGTGAAGTGATGTCTCATTGTGGTTTTGATTTGCATTTCCCTGTGACTAATGCTGTTGGACATCTTTTCATGTGTTCATTGGCCATTTTTATCTCTTTGGTGAAACGTCTATTCAAATCTTTTGCTCATTTTTAAAATGGGTTATTTGTCTTTTTATTATCGAGTTCTAAGAGTTTCTTATATATTCTGGATGCAAGTTCTTTATCAGATATATGATTTGCAAATATTTTCTCCCAGTCTGTAATGTGTCTTTTCACTGTCTTAACTGTCCTTTGAAGAGCAGAAGTTCTTAATTTTGATTATGTTCAATTTATCATTTTTTTTCTTTTATGGATCAAGCTTTTAGTGTCATGCCTAAGAAATCTTTGCCTCACATAAAAAATTTGAAAAAATGTTGAATTAAAAAAAGGAATAGGAACAAAGAGAAAAGACAAATGACTAACTCAGTCAAAATATTTGAACTCATATTATAAAGTGCTGATTTGTCTAGTAGATAAAGAACTTCTACCAATCAATAAGCAAAAGACCAGCCACCTAGTAGAATAAATGGCCACAAGATCCAAGTAGACAGTTGAAAGAAAATGAAATACAAATGCCTTTTACGCATAAAACTCCCAACTTTACTCATAAAAAGAAAAACGCACATTAAAACTATAGTGAGATACCATTGCCTCCCTCTCAGCCTGGCAGAGATCAAAAAGTCGGGAACATCCTGGGTTGGTGAGGATGTCGGATGTGGGGAGAGGGTCCTCTCCGACAGAGTCTGAGGGAGTACAAGTTGGCACAGAATCTACAGGCAGCAATTTGGCAATTTCTTATAAAAAAATGCATTACTTTTTTGACCCAGAAATTGCACTTCAGGAAATTTATCTTTCATATATGCTGACTCATGTGCAAAATACATGTGTTTGAAAATCCACTGCAGCATTGGATGCGGTGTAAAATATTGAGAATACTCAGTCGACGGCAGATTGATTAGGTAGTTTTTATGGTAATCCATACAATCAAACAATGGAATGCTGTTGGTAGGGGCCTCCTCTTCCTGGTTTCTGGTTCAACGTGGCGTGAGCCCCATGCCTGGTCCCACCCCAAGTGTGATAGAGGAGGGAGGGGCCTCACACACTCGGGAATCAGAGAACTTACTTTTCAGCAATACTCTTCTATATTTTTTGAATTTTGTGCATGTATTGCTCATTCAAAAAAAGAAAAAGAGAGAAAGAAATAAAATGGAAACCAGCATTCAGGTGGTTCTCTCACTGTGAGCTGGTTAAAGGAAATATGCAATTTACTGAGCACTTACTTATGCCAGGAAATTTCTTTTAAGCTTTACAACAACCCTGAAACAAATGTCTATTCTTATTAATAGTCTGGAAGCCCAGGTTCAGAGAGGACAAACCTTTGTCCAGGGTGGCACGGGCAGGAGGGGCTGACCCGGCACCCACTCATTTCTGCCTACTGACACCTTCCTGGGAGTTTCACTTCTGACATATTGAAGATAAAGAACAAGCTTTCTTTGCGTTTGTTTCCCGAGTGCCGAGGGCAGACTCTGGCCCTAGCAATTGCTCAGTAATTGACAAGTGACGGAGTCATCTTATCGTGCAGGTTGCCAACACGACGAAAGTCCTTTCAATAACCCCTTGCTCTTATCAGTACACCAGGAGGTGTTACGACAAGCTCACAAACATATCAGTTCCAAATTGTCTAACTGTAGGATTTGCCAGAATCCACCTAAAATCCTACTATAGCAAAAGAAACGGGTGCTGAGTCCCTGTGACAAGTACGTACGGTCCAACAGGTGAGCACACTCCCCAGAAACACTGTCTCCTCCCCGTGGCCCACGCAGCTTTGGTTTCAGTGTTCGTTCATCCTGATGGGATTTGTTCTAATGAAATCTTTTGATACCTACTCTTTATGTCCTGCTTCATGCGGAGATGAAGAAAAAGCCTCTCGCTGTTCATTATTCAAATTAGCAGGTAGTAGACAGCTGAAGACACTGCCTGCTTGAAAGTGAAAGGCAATGCCAGCAAGAGTGGGCACACACTCCACCTGGTCCCTGACTCTCCCGCTCGGTGTGCGTCTGAGATCAGAGTGCGACCTCTGGGGCCTGCCCGCCACTTCCGCGGGGGCAGCTCGGTAAAGTCACCATCTTCTTGCTACTTGGGTTCTTCCCTCTCCAGCAGGAAGAGGGGGATCCAGGAGGGCACGTTTGTGCACATTTCCAACTTCTTATTTCTCCTGTTCAGCGCAGAACCAGAAATGTTCGTTTCACTCAGAAGCCTACAGCTGCTCCCTCCTTTCGGCCACTCTTGACCCGGCTAGCTGATACCCATTAGTAATTGCATTTTGTCCCCGAGGTGAAAGCGTCATGCACTGATGTGGAATTCTACTCCTTACGCCACTGGGCCCCAACTCGGCCCCGTGAGCACCCCTACGCACCCCTTCCTCCCTCACTTCCTGCCTGTGTCACTGCACCTCATCTCGAGTAATTATGCTGCACATGAATCATTTTTTAATGTTTGGTTTAATACATACAGATTCTTTAAACAATAAAAAAAATCAGCAAACAGCATCACAATCTGGAGATCTCTTTCTTAACATAGAAAACGGTTCCTTAATGGCACAGGGGGAGAACTCAACAGCAAGCTTGACAACATAATTAGAAGATTGTTGCTGGGAAGGGAAAAGCATTCTTTATACGGCTCTTACTACTCTCAATAAGATTATTCTCCTTGAATAGCTAATCGGCTTTTTCCAGCACCCCGAATCCGTGCACTTGGAGCTGCTCTCACGGTTCTTACTCACTAAATGGCACACGGTGACACCTCGGAAAGGGAAATGTAAAGTGTTAACCGACTGTGAGCAAACAGCTCGATGGAGGCTGCGGGCGGAGAGATCTCTGGCAGATTAGCGGCAATTTAGGAAAATGGTACTGTCACACCTGGCTGACAAGGGCTGACAGGGTTTGTTGATCTGTGCTCCTGTCTCAAATTTGAGTGTCACGTTTCAACAGAAATCAGAGGAATATTAAAGAAAAAAAAAAAAAGACCGTTTCAGGAGTCAGTGTGGGCTTCACTGCAAGTGTTTATGGCACCAGGAAGAAAGAGAAGTACCGGGGCGCATGGGGCACCGGGCTCGTCTCAGAGTCGCCATCTCCCACTGGCCCCACCCCTGCAGGGTCTCCAGGCTGAGTCGAAGGTGAAAGGAGAGAGCGCAAAACAGAGGGTCCGGTTGGCTAAACATCTTCCTGGGTAATTATGCTCTTCCAGCTCTGAGCCTGTCCTGGAAGGAAGCACCTGCTTGGGTGACGGCACTATTGTGGTCTCAGGGGTTCCTGTAGAGGCTGCTCTTCAGGAGAGAAAATGCAGAGGCCCCGACAGGAGGGCCTGGCAGAGTCGGGCATCTGTAAAGCCGTGAGGGTGGGAGGGCGGTGCGTGGAGCCGCTGGGACTGACCGGAGCTCCCTGGAGCTGAATCTGCCCTGAGGAAGCTCCCGCCCTTCATGGAGATCTCAGAGCGCGAAGGACACAGATTCCCGTTCTTTCCAGCTCATTAGAGACTTGGGAATTCGCTATTCCATGGATCCTCGGAGCTACCAGGGTTCTTCCATCTCTGTTTCACAGCTGAAGAAAGGGCTCGGGAGAGATGTCCTGTACACGGCCCCTCTGCCAGAGAGGGTGGAAGTAGCGCCAACCCCAGGGGTCCCTCTGGTCATCCTTGCTCCCTTAAACACCACAGCACTCGTCCAACAGAGGAGCGAGCACACGCACACAGAGCCGAGACTGAGTCTTGCTGACGTTTAAAGTGGGAGATGCGGAGGAAGCGAAGTCTGCGGGGCCTGAGTGTGGGGGACGGAGAGACTCCATCCTTGCCCCCCCCCCCCCCCCCATCTTTCTGCCTCATCCAAGCCCCGCTGCGAGTAAAAGCAGAGGCCAGTTTCTTTTTCCTGGGAAATCGTTGGCCATCAGCCAGGCTGCTTGTGTGGACAATACCACTTGTTTCGCTTTTGGGGAGACTGACAGGGAGCCGGCCTCCTGGGTCTCTGTCCTGAGCTTGGAGCCCCCTTCTCCCCACTGAGAACGCCCTTCGAGACGGCCAGTCCACTCTCAGAGTGGGGACTGTGTGTTCAGAGCCCCAGCTCTCCACAAGTGCTGCCGGGTGAGCCGATTAGAAGTATGATGCTCAAGCCCGTCGGGGCTTCCTCCAGAGCGCAGGACGCACGCGTTCACATCACTAAAGGGAGGGACCTCGGGTCACACAGACAGACGTGCGTGTGAGTAGAGCCGCTCCACTGTGAGTGTTATGTGTGTGTCTGACAAGAGGCCCCGGGCATGAGGCAGACCCGTGGTGAGGCCGGAGGAGCCTTCTGGGTCTCTTTACTGAACAAGCTCAGGGAGGCATTTCCACAGGAGGCTGGGGACCCATTCTTCAGAGATTTTTATGAAACGCCAGGCAACCTTTTCCGAGGAAGTCTTTCAGTTTACTTTGTCCCCAGTCCCAGGCCTGCCCAGGATGGCTTCAGTAGAAACCCACAACAAGCACGTCTTGACCGAAGGATAGTGGGAAACAAACGTGCTGTTTAGTCAGGGTAGGTTATGCTGCAGTGCTGTGCAATGTCAGAAGCCTCAGTGGTTGAAGACAATAAAACTTGTTTCTCAGCATTTCTCAGCTTTGTTGTGGGTCATGGATACTCTGCAGAGCTGTCCTCCCTGTGCTGGCTCAGCATTCTGGAAGCTTCTATCTTATGCTACCTCTATATCAGCTAATACTTCCACAGTCACAGGGGAAAGGGGGCGTGGAGGCCTCCACTACTTTCCAACTTATCCACTCAGAAGTGACACACGCGCACATTCCACTAACCTACACGAGTCACCTGGCCAGGCCTCACTTCACAGAGAGATGCAGTTCTTCTGTGTGTCCTGGAGGAAAGGCCCAGGAACTCTGAACAGCACTAACGTCTGCCCTGTGTTTAAATTAAGTAGTTCCTGAGAGCTCACAGTGTGGGAGGCCCTGCATACAGACGGGGAGTCTGACATATACGTGCATCTACTCAATCATGTGTTGATTCGTTCTCCCAGCGATTATTGATGGAGCGCGTGCCAGGTACCTGTGCATTCCTAGAGAGGTGCCAGAGCTCATAAGCTCTCAGCTCCTCTCTCCAACCCTCCCTGTGCCCGTGGCCCCACAACCAGAGAGGACAGACAAAGTCCCTGCCCTGACATGGAGAGTGAAGACCGGCTGGTATCGGGCTTCAAGGACGGGCTTGATGGCACTAGAAGTGGGGCCAGACCACCATTCAGAAACGAACTCACATGCCAGGCCTCAGAACGGAATATCTGGATTTTTCCCCCAAGTGTCTTGAAGAGGAAAAAGCAATTCATCTGACGAGGATTTCCCATTTGCCCATTAGTATTAGAACAAGCAAATGGGAGCATCCTCTTGTCCCATGGGTTTACGTTTGACCTGCTTGCCTCCCCAGCTTCTCAAGTTTAACTGTAAACACAGCTCTCCTGATGTTTTCTGATAGCTCCCCCTTTCCTTTCAGCCCTGGGCCCCATACATGGTTATTTCCCCCATATCTCTAGGGTTCTTCCGCCATATTCCCTACAGTTACCCACTGATCCTTCTTCATACATCAAGGTCCTTCTCACTTCACACCTGAACCGGCCATGATGTTTCGAGAGCCACTCTCCCTGCAGAAGTCTTTTCTATGGCTGTTCTGGATGCTGCAGCTCAGCTCTCTGACCATTCACTTCCATCCTATGAAGCTTTGACTAACCCTTTGTCTGCACAACACGTCACAGCTCTACATGCTAGTTCCACGCCAGATTTTTCATACATAATAACTCTCTCTCCCTGCCTTTGCGCTTGCTCGTCGGGGACTCCTCTGATGCAAGGCCCAACATCTCTCTTTAACGAAATTTTCCCTCTCTCATTCCTGGCCACATCCTTTCGCCATATTCCAGAATTTTCTCAAGATGTTCTCAACGGTTTGAAAAGCCTGCAATTGCGTAGAGAATGGAATTGGCTGTTCTAATTCAACATCTACTTCTAATCATATTCTATATGAAGGCTACTGAGAATGCCCTTAGCATAATCAATGCAAATTAAACATCCTCACCCATGAAATATTCATCTGGAAAGCCCAAGGAATATCCTTCCAATACTTTATGGATGTTACCTTCTTCCATCAAATAAAGGCCTTTGTTAGGATAAGATGCTCTTCATTTATTTTGAGCCGCTAGAAAGGGAAGACACCTAGGCTGAAATCTTAAATGGCACCAGTGGCTCAGGAAATAAAACTTAGGCAGAACCACAGTATCCATCTGAGTAGCGATATTGCTCCTTCCTTGTACTCCCTCTGAAAACACCCTTATTGTTTCATTTCATTTATACTAACTAAAGTCAGATTTCTCATTGGAGGGAGAATTCACCAGATTATCAGATTATACTGGAAAATATGTAGGAAAAGTTTGGCTTATTTTAGGTGACAAGGCACGCCCAACATCATGGTCCATCTAGACAGTCTCCTTGGGTCTGGGCCAAATGTAAAGGGACACAAGCTTTTCAACTTACAGCAAATGAGCTGAACCCAAACCACTCATTGGAAAGTCAACCACTGATAGTGAAATAATTTTAAGTGAGATTCACAGACTGAGGAAAAAGGCAATCACACACTCAAGACAACTACTGAATTCAAATTCTAAGTTAGACTACAAATGGCAGAGTCATCACTGTTCTCACATACAGGTTGTTGAGAAAATAGTTGTGTGACAAATTTTACATTTCTGTTTGTTTTGATGTTTGCAGTTTGCGCATTGACCTCCATAACAAGAGGCATTCCCAGGCTGAAGAGAGTGTGCCCTGTTAGTCCTGTATTTTACGTCACCCTTGGCTGCTGAAAAGGGGGTTTTAAGGCCGGTTAAAGCATTTTAGCCATCAAGTTGAATCAAGTCTATGGTGACCTGCTCTTCTGTGAAGAAACCTTTCATTCAGATGACCAACGTTTTGGCTCATCCCCAAACTTATCCACTAAGTGGTCCTGAGTGGATACAGTGCCATCAGTTTCCTCTTCACACCTGTCAGAAATGTTATGCTCAATCAAAGATGAAAATCTACTAGGTAAATGTAGAGCCAATGCCTGATTACGTCTCCAGCAAAACGGGACTCAATGACTGAAAGCGACAGGTAACCCAAGAATGTAAACTTTAATAAATAGATATTATCTATGTGCTCCAAAGGAAGCATTGCAAGAGTCCAGGCTGAGAAGTTTGAGTTTCATTTTCTTATCCACAGTGCACAGGAAAAAATCCAAGAGAAAACATCCGACACGAACGCCAAAGACGAGAGGGCTGTGGTCAGTTATCAGGGGACAACCTACTAAGTGTGTAAACTTAGACAGTTTATCTAATTTCTCTCAGCGTCAGATCGCAACCGAACCACCCCGTCAGGAAGGCAGGGAAGCAATTATGAGATAGAAAGTCAGACAGCGCCTTACAAGAGCACCTTTTCCATGCAAACACAAGGGACTAGTTCTCATTATTTAAAGAGATGTAATGAGAGAAATGAGGAATCTGGATGGTCCACCAACCAGATGGTCTGTCCTCCAGACAACAGAGACGGACTAATCTTCTGCAAGTTCATTGCCAGGTAGGAAATATTTTGTCTGCTGTGAGAGTGGCTCAGTTACAGCACAAAGGGATGGCTTGATCCTTGCACTTCACACAAATCACCAGGGAAAATGCACCTCATCAACTGGCTTCTCCAATTTTAATCAATTGCTTATTATTTCCCCCACACCAACTTATTTCCATGATTTCTGCCATGTGAAATAATCATGAAATACTCCAATGAGTGTGGCCTGGCAAGAAAAGAAGCTGCCACCATTGACCTGTGTAGACAGCCTGGTGGAGAACGCTGGAGTATTTGTTTCCCTGGAATGCAGATCACGCCCACCAACGAACAGCAGGAGGAGTGGGTGACCTGTTTGGGCTCAATTAAGAGTAGCCTCTCAATCAAGTTACATGAAAATTGTTAGCCAGGTGGAAAGAAGTTTAACTTCTGGCTCTCTTTTTTTTCTCTTCTTCTCCCCAAAGCCCCAGTACATAGCTGTATACTCTAGCTGTAGGTCCTTCTGGCTCTGCTATGTGGGACACTGCCTCAGCATGGCCGGATGAGTTGTGCTAGGTCTGTGCCCCAACTCCAAACCAGTGAAACCCTGGGCTGCTGAAGCAGAGTACGTGAATTTAACTACTTGGCCATGGGGCCAGGCCCTGGATTCTTTTGTTTTTTTAAAGATTGGCACCTGTGCTAACAACTGTTGCCAATCTTCTTTTTTTTTTCCCCTCCGAATCCCCCCAGTACATAGTTGTCCATTTTTCAGTTGTGGGTCCTTCTAGTCATGGCATGTGGGACACCACCTCAGCATGGCCTGACAAGCAGTGCCATGTCTGCGCCCAGGGTCCAAACCGGCGAAACCCTGGGCCGCCGAAGCAGAGTGTGCAAAATTAACCACTCTGCCACAGGGCCGGGCCCTAGATCCTTAACCAATTCACATGTTTAGAAATAGAAATGGAATGTTACAAACTGTCAAGTACAGAATATTGGTGTCTCCCTAACCAGGCCACTGCTCACACTTTCTCAGCTTTACAAAAGTCCCCGACTTGGATTAGCAGCTAGAGAGCCGTGACTCGAGCCAGGCAGGGCAAGCGGACCCTCTCGGGATCTGCTTCCCAGGCTCAGCTTTTTATCACGCTGGGCCAAAGACCCGAGTTTGAGGAGTCACCTATTTTAGGCTAAACTATGCAGAATGAATCTTGAAAAGGTGGCGTTTCCCAGGAATTGTGTGGGAGGGCCACTGAGGCACAAGTGGGTGCTGTGTTCTTGGCAGAGCATGCCTTTGTCCAGCCTGTGTCCGCTTGTGGGTGAACCAAGTGATTTTGTGGGCAATGGGAAGGCCCTTTTTCATAAAAAGTGACCTCTCCCGCCTCCTTCCACATCACTGATACTCACATCATCAGATATCCACACTGTTGACCTAAGTTAAATAAGATTTTCATCCCTGTTAAAAGCTCAAACTTCTCTTCCCCAGGGAGAATCATTAACACATTAATGTGAAATATCTTCAGAATCTTTCTGGAAGGTAGGCTTTCTTAGGGGAAAGGAAAGAAAACACAAAAAGCATAGGTTCCCAAGACTGGGGAGTGGAGGCGAGCAGGAGGGGACACAGTATCTGAAAAAGGTGAAAACAAGCAGCGCAGGCTGCCTCCAGGTAAGCGTGCTTGGCCAGGATCTGCCCTGTCCCTGGGCAACAAGTATCCAAGGGACAATTGTAAAGGACTCTGACAACGGCCAGTCCCAAGCACCTGGCACGGCCAGAGCTTCCTGCAGCTGTACAAACACTTGCTCCGTGACCCCCCCATGCCGGGGGGAGTGGGGAGCCCCTCCCCAGGCCTCTGCCTATTTCCTGGGCAGCCTCCAAATGCTCCTTGGAGCACAGCTCGCTCATCTCTTTGGTTCACTTTTCCTGTTCTCTCCAGTAGGACCCTGTGTCCGTTGACCTCCCTAGGGCACCTGTCTGCGTTTCTCTGTCAGCTGTTCCCTCCGTCCTCGCCGTGTTTGGTCGTCCTTTAGCAGGCACCTCTCCCTCCCTTTGCATCCCCTCCAGCATCTGCTGCTGTGTAGTCGAGACTCTGTAGATTTTGTTGGACTGCATTGTTGTACTCGCTGATGAAACTGTTGGATGGTGATGCTGACAATGCTCAGCAGTAAAAATAATAATTATTAACTTTACTGTTAGGTAATTGGCCGATATAATCAAATAATAATTACCTCATTTGTATGAATATCACAATTAAAGGTTAAGCTCTGCATCAGCAAATGGACTGTTTTTAGCCAAAGTCAATTTCAGGCTTATGACAACCCGGAGGAAATCCATTGAGCTCTCACAGGAGTGGATTTGTAGAAGAACGACAGAAGCCCCCGTTCTGAGGGGGCCGCATATGGAAATAGACCAAGCACAGACTTTGAAACACTGATTCCTTTTCATCTCGGGTTTCCCGGTCTGTAAAACACACAGAATGCTCCTGTTTCTGCTGATCCTGGGGGGAGGGAATGAAATAACTCGTGTGAAGTGACTGGCCCAGCACAGGGAGCACATACATGGGTGACTCAGCGTCCCGGGGCTGCCGTAACACAGAACCACAAACCTTAAAACAACAGAAGCGTGTTGTCTCACAGCTGTGGAGGACGCAAGTCCAGAATCATGGTGTCGGCAGGGCTGCGTTCCCTCTGGGGCTCTGGAGGAGAATTGGTCCTCGCGTCTTCCAGCTCCGGTGGCTGCCAGCAATTTTTGGCCTTCCTTGGCTTGTAGATGCATCTCTCCAGCCAAGTGGCCATCTTCTCCCTGTGTCCTTTGTCTGTCCATCTTTGTGTCCAAAGTTCCCCCTTTTTTTTTTAAGGAAGATTAGCCCTGAACTAACATCCACTGCCAATCCTCCTCTTTTTGCTGAGGAAGGCTGGCCCTGAGCTAACATCCGTGCCCATCTTCCTCTACTTTATATGTGGGATGCCTACCACAGCATGGTGTGCCAAGTGGTGCCATGTCCTCACCCGGGATCCGAACCAGCAAACCCCGGGGCCACCAAGAAGCGGAATGTGTGAACTTAACCTCTGTGCCACCGGGCCGGCCCCCAAAGTTCCCTTTTTTATAAGGACACCAGTCATATTAGATTAGGGCCACCCAAACGATCTCATTTTAACTCCATCACCTCTGCATTGACCCCATTTCCAAGGAAGGTCACATTCACAGGTCCTGGGAGTGAGGACTTGATCATATCTTTGTGGAGGGACGCAATTCAGCCCACAACCATTGGCTCCTTGATGGCCGTTAATATTCTTCCCACCCCGCCTCACCCTCCCCCACCTCGCACATGAGGCCAGATTAGACCAGCCGTTGATCTCAAACGTTTTGGGCTCAACGCTCCTTCACAGTAGTAAAAATCATCGAAAAACAGAAGGAGCGTTTGTTTCTGTGGATTGTATCTATTCACGTCTACCATGCTAGAAATTAAAAATAGGAAAATGTTTACATATTTATTTTAGTTCATTTAAAAATAACTATAATAAGCCCATTACACATTAATACAAATAACATGTTTTAATGAAAATAAGTATATTTAAAAAAAAATAGTGAGAAGAATGGCACTGTTCTATGTTTTTGCAAATGTCTTTGATGCCTTGCTTAGTAGGGGCAGCTGGATCTCATGCCCCTTCCTACTCCACTCGCTGCTGTGTGTGTTGATCTGGCTGAAATATGCAAAGGGAAGGCAGCCTCATATAGATGGGCAATTGGAAAGGAGTATTTTAATGGCCTTCCAGACACTTGTGAATACTCTTGTTTGCTACCCCACCAAAACTCAACAGGCGGTAGTGTCTTAAAGGTTAGTTACGGAATCTGAAACCAAATCAATACGCTTTTTTACCCTATCACATTAAACTCCATTGTTCTGTCAGGCCCCTTGAAAGCATGGTTTTCTGCTCTCAGGCGTTGTCATTGGGAAATCATGAGTTCCCTAGAGTTACACAGGTCTTCCAAATGCTGTCAAACTTTATGAGACAATATTTTTAAAAATCACGTTTGTTAAAATCCCCAGAAATCTCAGCAGAAAAGTCTTTAAGGTTCCAAGCTCACAGTGGCAGGTGTATGTTTTCCAAGTTTCTAATTTTCACTTGAACATTCAAGTTTTATTATGGACAACCAACACTGCCAATACTTTCTCTGAAGGGACGTTTTCGGGAAACATCTGCCAGATGCCCGAGTCTGAGTAGAGGCTATCTGTCTGTCTGTAACGCTCCTTTCTGCGGAAGCGGTGCTCCCCGGGCGGAGGGCTGAGCTCAGGTTGCAAGCCTCGCATCTCACCAGTGCTTCTGCTGGAGACCCATGCGCACTGTTTGGTGACACAGGTACTAAAAAGACACGTACCCAAGGGCGAAGAGTTAATAAGGTGAAAACTTTTTACGGCTTCATCCAGGAAAGTCTGCAGTGAAACTGACTTTTTCCCCTGAAGTGCACGGTGGTGAGGAGGGCAGGAGTCCTGGTGCAGCTGGGGGCTGCTGCCTTGATGGATGCTAGGACTCCAGGAGTTTCACCCACAGTCAGAGCAAATGCCAGCAGAGAGAAAAGAGGCACACGGCGTCCTGTGTCGTTTCTATCACTGCAGAGCAACTTACCACAAACCCAGCTGCTAAAAACAACGCGTTTGTTATCTCACAGCTTCCGGGGCTGGAGTCTGGGCAGTGCTTAGCTATGTCCCCTGCTCAGGTCTCCCAAAGCTGGAGTGGATGTGGGAGTTGGGGCTGTGATTCTCACTGGGGCTCAGGTCCTCTTCCAAACTCAGGTTATTGGCAGAACTCAGTTCCTTGCAATTATATGACCGAGATCCGTGTCTTCCCGCTAGCTCTCAGCCTGACTGCTCCCAGCTCCTGGGGGCCGCCCCTCTCTGTAGGTGGTTCCCATCACGGCTGTTCGCTTTCTGCTTCTCAGAGTGGACAATGAAAATCTCTGCTTTCAAAGGGCTCACCTGATTAGGCCAGGCCCATGCAAGAGAATCTCTTTGATTAACTCAGTCCACTTACTTGGGACCTTGATTCTATCTGCAGTATTGTGTAACGTAATCACGGAGGTGAGATCTCATCACATTCCTTAGTTCCACTCTCACTCAAAGGGAGAGGATGCTACAGGGTGTGTACGGCAGCGGGAGGGGCTCCCAGGGACCATCCTAGGACTCTGCCTTCCACCCAGGTCTTAGGACCATCATCAGGACCAATTACATAGTTTGCAGGGCCCAGTGCAAAATGAAAATATGGGGCCCTTGTTTACAACTTACTAAGAATTTGAAGACCCCAACAGCAGATCATCAGACCACGCACAAGACCCTTCCAAGCACAGGCCCATGAAGCCGGCCCTGACTTTTGTGCAAACAGTTCTGATCTTGTGGACACTTTGAAAGGTCCTAGAAACCCCCTGAGAGCTGCAGACTATACTTTGAGAACTGCTGAGTACAAGCCTCTCACTTACTGCCTGGAAGGAAATTTGTGTGACCCTCGTCATAGAGGAAGGCTAAGAAATTGCCAGCAGGAGTGCGCCATCACTGTTTCTTCCCCTTCCGGAAGTCCTTCTTATTTTTCCCTACAGCCCAGAAGAATATTCCCTGAGCCCACATATGCTTTGGTGAATCTGTCACAGGCATCCAAGGTTTATATCTCTCTCTGGTAGATACCAGAAACCTGCGTCTGTCCCAGCATTGCCACCTCTAGGACCACGGCTGCTCCCTGTGACCCCCAGAGATGGGGTGTGACAGTAACTGCTGTGCTGGTGGGCATTTTAATATGACACTGATCTAGGAAGTCTGCCTGGCTCCCAGGGAAGACTCAGTTCTTAGAGAAGGAAGTCATTCCATCCTCTAAGAAAGTCTCCAAGACCTGGGAGCCGTCTCCCCCTAGAATCTCAGACTTCGGAGTAGCATCCTGCCCTTTCCTGGCAGCCAGAGCCCCCTCCCCTTTTATTCTGAGAGCAAGTAGAAGACCCTCGGGAGCCACCTCATCTTGCCAATGGAGGGTCGTGGCCCACACTCCAAAGCCAACGAGCTTGTTTTCTGTAGAGAAATTTGGATACTTTTTCTTGATTCTGTGACCCACTCCGAGTTCTCAGGCTTGTTCCTAAGTGCTGCATTCTGCTATACAGTATGGACTCAATTTACCAAATTTCTGAGCTTTCTCTTGTTTACCCGACGCTGGCAGGAGGCACAGCCAGCGCTTGAGAGCTGCCTGCATCTGCCCGCATCGGTGTGGTTCATGTCCTGATGCAGGCGGCGGGGCCCCAATCTCCAGCTGTGATTCCAGGGCTCCCTCCCTGGGGTTCACCTAATTTTTAAAGAAGGATTAGTTTTGCCTGGAAGCTTAAAAAATCATTTTATAGCCAATAATCCCACTCTGGCCACCTCTGTCTCTGCAGCCTCCAGGAAGAACAGCCAACAGAATTTTGATAAGATTCTACCTGGTGGCCCTGAGAGAACTCGCTCCCCTCCAAGGCGTCCACCTCATCGCAGACAATAATCTTTTAATAGCACCAATGTTCCCATGTCACTTTCCTGCCCAAACTTTCTGAATGGTTCTCCATTACTCGCTTCCCATAGACAGTTGTCAAGAACCATGCCCTGTTCTAGTCGCTAGGGTGCCATCTGTGAACAAAACAGAAAAATTCCTGCCTTATGGAGGGGAAGTCAGACACCAAATAAAACATAAGGAATCAGTAGCATGTTAGATGGTAAGAACATCGGGAAAAGTAGATTGGGATGCAGGAAGCAGGGGTCCCAAGGGATGGGCAGGTGGGCCACAAGCAGAGTGGCTGGGCCCTGACTGACAGGCGGCGTGTGAGCAAGGACAAAGGAGGTGAGGGCAAGCCCGTGGGTGTCTGGAGAGATGCTCTCTCTCTCCGAAGCCGAGGTGGAGCCCACTTGGAGTCTAGAGGAACATGTCTGAGCAGAGCCAGCGTGGAACCATGAGAGAGCAGACGAAGAGCCGACCACTTAGGGCTTTGCGCTGGGGGTGAAGGGTCATGGCCTCAGCTTCATCTCCTGCCATTTCCTTCTCCTTTCTAAAATGTTCCTCCATCCTGGCCTTTCAGTTTCTCTAAACCGACAAATCTTCCCACAAGTGCTTCCTCTTTCTGGAATTTTCCTGCCCTGTTGTCTGACTCACATCCTGCGTCCCTTCTCCAGGAGAGCCTTTTCTACACCCACCCCCTTAGGTCGGGTCCCCCTGCCCTACACAACCACCATCCCAGGACACTTCCTTCTCAGCTCTTTGTCCATTTACATCTGCTGAATGAAGGTGATAATTGGCTTAACATCTGTCTTCTTTCTGGACTCTGAGCTCTACAAGGGGAGAGGTTGTTCCAGTCCGCCTCGGCGCCTTCAGAACTTGGGATTCTTGAGGTTCAAAACTTGGAAATCAGCGGGTGCTGATATGTGTTGATGGAGCAGCTCATGGTGTTCACGACGGGAGTCAACAAATGAACAGCCTCAGGGAGGGGACGGGCCACCAGGCCGGACAACAGTTGGGTGAATTTGGGTTGTAAACTTGCTTCCCTGTGAGGGATTGAGAGGGAGCAGTCAATAGGCGAGGGTCCCGTTCCTCCCCTGATACCAACAAGATCGGCTCTGCTTTTAGTCACAATGTGTGTCACCCAGGTTCCCACCATGGCCCCTGAGAACAGTCTGCCTGACTTTTGACGAGACTCGTGGCACTGTCATAGATGGGCCTGAAGGAAGCCAGGGTGGATCTTCAGAAATCTGGGCTCGGTAGACGTTAGGACATTTGCAGCAGCAGAGCTGGAACCTGAAAACCTAAATCTGAGTCCCATTGGTGCCACTGGCTAGCTCAGGGCGTTGGACAGGCGGCTCATGCCTCTCGTCCGGGATGTGAGATGATAGCTCCATGCTCCTTACCCACCCCTCCTCCCCAGGGCTGTTGAAGGAGGGGCTGGCTCTGTGAACAGTTCTGTGAACTCTAAAAGCTGCTGACTGTTTTACAAGCAGAAAATACCTACAGCACTCGTGTTCTCTGTCTACCCACAATGACATGCATTTACACGGTTGCCATTATGAAGAAACTATATGCTGATGCCCGCTGCTGTGACTCGAGACCGAGATGTCTGAAATTAACGTGACAGCACACACGTCCCCTCAGAAGCCCTTCCCTTGGCCTCCCCAAAACCAGCGCCCCGCCCGCAGAGCCGTCTCGGCACTCCATTTTGCTGTCTTTACAGCTCTTGCTCCTGTTGAGAATGGTTTTCTTTCTCCCTTTGCTTTTGTGTGCCTGGCTTGCTGGTTCACCTGCCCCGTACGGTGGGTGCCCTGGTTGATTTTGTTCACTCCTCAACTCTCAGCACTAACTCATGGAAATAGGTGGGATAAATGGATTGCTAAATAGAATGGTATAAAGTTTGCAGATGTATTTTTAATTCACATAAAAGACCCAACATAAGTGATTGAACTACGTGTCAGGAAAAAAGGGGAAATATAAAAAAAAAAAATCCCTAAAATTAGTTTTAATGGTGTATGCCAATGAATTAGTGGGCATAATAAAACAAGATTATGGAAAGGGATATGTGAAAGTCAACTACTTATCATTTCATTCTCGAAGGTCCTTAATAAAATCAATATATACTTATATTTCAGAAATATCCCCTAGACTCCTGCCGTGTTTTAGCGAATAAGAGATCATTTTAGAGGTGTTATGTACCTCGTAAGCACTATTCATGGGTGGCAGTTCTTAAAAAGGATGAAATTACAAGCAAATGACTCCCATATCCATGAGTCCGTACTGATAAAAACAAACAGCTGAATAAATTAATAAATTGAGGAGAAGAGACAAGTCTCCCGCACAGAGCAATTTCAAACAGTGTCTGTTGCTGCTTCACCCTCAAGGCGGTGAAGCACGACGCCCTCCCTGAAGCTTCGGGGGTACAGAGTGGCTTCCCGGCAAAGAGGACAGTATAGCAACAGAGAGAAAGAGGAAGCTGATGGTGAGAAAACCGGAGAGGACACCTCAGCCAGGGGCAAGGCCAGTGTCAGCCTCCATGGGTCAGGTCGGCAGTCTCCACCCTGGGACGACGTGCTGAGGCTGAGAGGTGTACCGTAAACGGGATCTGAGCAGTCACTTTTTGAGGATAAAAGAAAGGTAGGATTTGGGGGGGATTAAGATGGGAAGATCAACCCTGTGTGTCTCCAGCCCCCCGCCTCTGAGGACTGGGTCACCTTTGCAGCAATCCTGTTCAGCATCGAAACCCTGACCACCCACGCCTGTCATTCAGAAGTTTAATCCTGTTGATTATGCAGGCAGAAAGATAAGACCTAATCTATTCAAATGAGAAAAAACATGTTTTCTTACATTCTGGATAATTTACCTTAAAAAAAAATATACACCAAGATGATATTAAAAGCAAGAGTTGTTTTACATCTCAGATAAAGATGTGCAAAATGATGTGTTATGTATAATTGGTTCCAAATTGTCCCTCCCGTGACAAGTTTTTTAAAAATGTCTCATGTAACTCTGAACGTCCCCTGGTAGGGTAGAGAGAGAGAAGACTAACCCATCGTCACGTTTTATTTGAATGTGAGTGCGGTCCTTTTCAGCTTCTTCTTTCAAAAGTGGCCTAATACAAGCCAAATAAAGAAAATATGAATACGCACTGAAGAAACGACTAACAATGCAGCCTTTGCCCTTCGTGCCTCAGCTAACCTTAAATTAAGAGCTTTCTGGGGAGACTTTAGAATGATTTTGCTATACGCAGATTCGATGTTAAAGGGTTTAAAACGCCATTATTTTTTTCTGTGTACTGGACCTTACGTATTAATATTCAGGCCAGGAACAGTTTAAAATTGCAGAGAACAAGAACACGCACCAATAGCTCGGTGGGAGGCTGAGTGTAAGTAGCTGTCAATCACCAGCAATGGGCCATTGTGAGCCCAGACAGCCCTAACAACACCCTGATGGAGTCCCCATCCCTCCCGTGGTTCTGCTGGGCTTGGAGCAAGTGTGGGTGGAGGCAGGGGGGAGGGTGGGACCCAAACGTGGAGCGAGCAAAGGTGGACCCCAGAAGCTCCGAGCTGCGGCCAGCAGGAGGAGGAGGGCCAGGAGGCAGGCGGGGCACGTGGAAATGCCCTGCGGCTTCTGCAGCAGGTGCCACTTCCCTTTATTATCCTCCTGGGCTGTCTGCCGGGAGACTTGGCTTTCCCAGGGCTGCAAACAGGGCAGCTCGTTACAGGCAGGTGTGGCTTGGAGAATGGGCACACGGATAGGCCTATTTATCTGGGGGCCACGTGTGTTTAATGTTCTCGTCAGCGCACCCAGCCGCCGTCCGCCGGGCCAAGGCCGGTTGATGTGGGGCCAGCCGTTTGCTTTACACAGAGGAGTCTGTTTATTCACTGGGTCATCATAGATGTGCTATTTGTTGAGCTCCCTGGCAATTTTCATTTGGAACTTACGGTTGCCCAACTTTGCTTAAAAAGGAACTGGCAAGATGTGAAGCTGTGGCAGCCAGCCATGTGCAGTGACAAGGATGCACTGGCCCTTCTCCGTCGAGCATTTAACAGAGATCTAGTGATCCCCATCGCATCCCTGTGATGTGCCCACCGTCACTCCTGCCAGTCCCATTGTGCAGGTGAGAAATGTGTGGCTCAGATGGACAGCATCTTCTGCCCACATCTCTCCTAGAGAATTGGGCACTATGGCCCAAAACACCCCCAAACAAACGTGACATCTTATCACAAAGGATAATCAAAATTTATATTTTCCCCGTGACAACATTGACAATGACGGTGGTAAATTTTTGCCCAAAAAGACATATTTCATCTTAGCTGCCACATTGTAAAGTAGGTATACTGAAACCAGGAAAGCCTGAGGAGAGGGAAGAAAGAAGTCTGGGGAGACTGAAGGAGCCGAGCGGTCCTTGGCCGGCTCTGAGCAAAGTGGGGAGGGGGCGTTCTGGAGACGTGGGAGCTGAGCAGTGACAAGAGGGAAAAAGCAGGGAAGGGGCAAGAAGACTCCATCCCAGCTCTGAGATCATGCAGGACTGACAATGGAGCAAGGGAGCTCCATGACAAACAAGGTGACGTACCACACAATTCTGCTTCTCTCCCCGGGAAACGTTTGAAGGAATTCATCACCCTCAAGTTGTATGGATAAGAAATATATATGGATTCTGAAAGACTGGGAAATTTATGAGTGACAGAGTTATAATCTGGTACGCAAAACAACAACTAAAATATTCCATTCCTTTCCATTGAGGCAATCTCTTTCCTAGACAGTCAATATTCAGGACTGGAAAGATTCTCTCTGGATGCTCATGAACGTTCGTGGGCTGATAGTTTCAATGGCTTCTCAGAGTTGTCCAGCCCTGTCCTCTGATTGCACCGCTCATTCGGTTGATAAATAGGTCTTGACCCACTGCGCTGGATGTACAGAGGAGAGGGTAACAGAGTCCCATCCTAGTGGGGCTTCCATTCTAGAACTGGGCTGGCCAATTTGGTAGCCATAAACCATAAGTTTAAATTGAAATTAATTAAATTGTAATTGCATTAAAAATCCCATTCCTCATTTTCACTGGCTCACTTTAAGCACTCAGTTACCAGTGGGGAACATAACAGACAGCACAGGTAGCAAACATTCCCATCATCACAGGAAGTTCTTTGGGATGGTGTATTCTAAGAGTGCATGTGTGTGCACGTATTGTGTGCATGTGTGTTCACGTGTGTGTCCATGTGTCCACATACGTGTGCGTGTGTTGGTGTGTGTTCACGTATGTGTGCTAGTTCACTGTGCATGTTTGTGCATGTGCGTGTGTGTCGGTGTCTGTGTGCACGGAAAGGCAGAAAGGCAGTCAATGAGCTTATTTGTGATTTGGGCTGAGCAGAGAGAAGGAAGAAAAAGTAAGTTATTTTTTGAGGGACGGGAAAGTAGAAACACAGTTTAGCTACAAATACATAGTGGTTTGTCCTCCCCTGCACCCATCATTGCTCTCATCATGTGAGCACCAGAACTTAACTTAGAAGGTGCAGTCTGGCTAATTATATTTTCTAGACACTTATTTCATGTCTGGATGACCTACAGGAGCCAATGTCATTCCAGATGTTGGGATTCGTAGGGTCAAGCCCCCTCAGTGGAGCAGCCAGCCTTTAGGTTCACATGTGCTGGGTTAAGTACCCTTCTGCAAGGTAAAGGTCTCCCACGCTGCTTGTCATCAGCACTCCTGAAAGAGCCCAGCCAGGCCTCAGAGAGGAGCTGGGACGGGCTCTCTGAGTTCACAGACCACTTCCCTTGTCTTGCAGTGTTAAACAAGAATGATGTAGCTCTATATCATATTGCTTATTCTGGAAAATAAAGCAACAACTTAACATCATTGTGACACCTCTGAAACAAGAAATATGTTGCCTTTCGTTTTATCAGATACTCATTAATTAGTCTAGCAACGGAAGCTGCACAAGTTGCTGAACCAGGAGGCAGAAACGGAGAGGCGAGGCGTCTATTCTATCTGCCAGCTGGCAATTTACCAACTACAGCTCAACTTTCAGCGGTAAGGAAAACAATCAGAGAGATCTCCATGTGCTGCAAATGTTCCTCATGCCCGGCCCCCAGGCGAGCCATTTTCTGCGATCACTCTTCATTGTTGAGTCTCAAGCAAACACACACGTACTAGCAGCCCCTGAAATCCCACACAGGCGCACGCACACAGACACACATATTGCCACTGAAAAAAGTGTGGTTGCATTTATATAAAGTCATCTATTCATTGCTTTTATGCCGCAAATGTGGCTCTGGGAAAACTTATCTGTACCAACAGAAGAGATAATGATTCTAAAATAATAACCCTGGGAAAAGATGGCACATCCACTCTTGAATGGCTCGGCGCGGTTTTCATCTCCCTCTTTGCCCTCAGCTTGTGTCGTTGGTCCCTCTTGCTTTGGCATTAAATAGCGTTTGTTCTTCCACAGTGGCATCTAAGACGGGCATGTGGCTTGTCTTTCTGGAGGGACGGCATGTGGTGTAGACGTTAACATCCTCGTGGGAATTGTTTTGGTTCTGGAGCCAGAGGACTTTGGTTCCAATCCTGACCTTGTCATTCACTCTCCATGTGACCTTTGGAAAATTACTCAGCCTCTTTAAACCTCGGCTTCCTCATCTGTTGATCAGGGATGATGACGATGATGATGATGATAGTAATAATGACATTTTCCTAGAGTTGCGATGAGGACTAAGTGAGCTAATACATGCGAAGCAATAGATGACTTCTTGGCTTATCGTAATCATCCAATAAATTATGCTTATTATTATTATTTAGGACAGAGACTTGATATTACCTTTTTAAAAAAAATCATTAACGTTGCTTAGCAGTGGTACTGAAACGACATCAGATTGCTTTAAAAATAATTTTTATTTAGCTTTGGATATATTTTATATTTTGTGTGGAACCTGAACAGTAAACTACCTCTCCGGTTCCTGTGTCTGCCTACGTGCCTTGTTCCAAACAGGCCCCATTGCAGTTTCAAACATTGCACATGCCTTTCTTTCTATCTGGAAAGACTTCCCAACTCTTACCTGCCTTGCAAACTCCTATACAAGCCTCAAAACCCAGTTCTAAGGTGCCTTCCTTAGTGAAATTATCTCTGCTGACCTCATGCAGAAGGGATAGCTCCTTCCGGAATGTTCCCGTAGCGTTTGTTCACGCTGCTTTACAGAGCATATCATAAGCATATCATATCAATCTACATGTATGTGTCCCCCTCAACTGGGAACCCCTGCGCTAAGAACAGTGTGTCTCCCACAGCAGCCGCTCGGGAAATGTCTGAACAATTGAAACGGAATAACAAAGTTCAGAGCAAGCACAGCAGTAACCAACTGACGACCCTGCAATTAACAGAGCCTAGGAAAGGCCAGAATCTTCCGGGTTCTCCCTGCCATGCCTCCCAGCTCCTTCTAAAGCCCTGGTTGCCTGCCTAACTTTCCAGATGCAGCGTTTCATATAACACGCTCATTGCCTGGATAGCTGTAGATTTTTAGGGACATGAGAGGGGTCTTCCAGCCCTCCACAGGGAACAGAATATGGGGCCAGGTCAGAATTTGTCCTCTGCTGAAAACGACCTTAATCAGAGTTGGCATCAAATGGGAGGGATTAGGCACCTGCAGAGGGGACCCGCCTCAAGGGTTACGTTGTACACGAGGTGTTGGCTGACTTATGTCTTCAAACATTTACTGGGTATTTGTGTCTCAGATCCTTTGCTTAGTATAGAGGAGACCATGGAACCAAGAGACAGCCCGGCTTCTGCCCTCATGGAAACCACAGTCTATTTTAAAACTTTACAAAGGTCCCTAATCCTTTGTCTGCATTTCTAGATCCAAGATATCCTGAACACTGTAGTTTTGCCATTGCTGTTGATCCTCAGTCGGTGGCAGGTGGCAGGGTGTGAGCTCATGGGGCAGCAGAAACTTGGCTGAACGATGTGGGGCTATTGACGCTCTTTGCCCTGCTAAGTGCGAATATTCATGCTTTAATGTAGAAGAATTATGTGTGTGATTACGAAGCACTGCCCAGACTCTGTGCACTAGGTATAGCGTACGGATATATTATCATTCTGAAATCTGAAGAATTCTGAACTCCAACGCACATCTGCCTCCGAGGGTTTCAGCAAAAAGATTGGTGGCCCTGGAGTTGAGTCCTCATGAGAGATGTCTACCAGGGACACCAGAGTGTGACCTGAGTCCAATCAAGATGAGAGGTGAGACATCCCCAGGAAAATGAAGTGAAAGGAACAGCAGAATAGTGGTGTCGCCTATGGGACTGCGTCTTCAAATGCTTCCAGAGCAGGACCCGGAGGGTGGTGGGCGTCTTCAAATGCTTCCAGAGCAGGACCCGGAGGGTGGTGGGCTCTGTGTAGAAACCACTGCTGGCCTTCTGCTCCCTGAGTGCTCACCTCTGGGCTGGGCGAGTCAGCAGCTCTTCCCATCAGGAGGCTGAATCCATCGCCCCCTCCTTGAGGGCGGACTGGCCTTGGCACTGACCTGAGTGGAAGGGACCCTGAGCCAGTCCCAGGCCCCGGCCCCCCGTGTGCTTTTCCTCTCACTCTTGACCTTCTGCCCGACTTCTTGTGAGCTGCCAGACTGGCTGGCTGGAGGCTGAGAGGACAGGGCAGGGAGGCTACGCCAGCCCAGGTGCCCAAGCCAGGGTTCAGGTATGAGAGAGAGCAAGTCTGACTAGAGCTGACCACAGACACTTGAGAGAGCCCAGTTGAGACCAGAGAACCTTCCACCAGTCCTCATCTAAACCGCCAAACTGCAGACTTGTGAGCCAAATAAACGATCATTGCTTTAAGCTGCTACGTTTTGGAGTACCTTGGATGTGCCACCTGATACAACGGGGTCTAGGAAAAGAGCTGCCAAAGAAAAGACCATCAGGGTATCATCAGCCCCCTCCCAAAAAGGACGCCTCCATCTCTGTATAAAAATACCGGAACTTGACTCGCTGGTCCAGCCTGTTCTGATCATGGAGAATTATGTTTGTCACAATCGCATGACTTCACTGTTCCTCATTTCTGTGGTCAAAAATGTTGTCCGTTCACCGGAGTAGAATTCCTTGAGATTCCTCTGGGAGACATGAAGCTAGGGCTTTCTCTGCATATCTGGTTACCAAGTTTAATCAGGAAAGGAAAACTGAACGGCTGTAAATTGTCCCACAGGAAGACGTTCCCAGGCGCTGAGGCCGCCTGTCCCAGGGGAAAGCAGACGGCCCTCCCTGGAAAGAGACACACACGGCTTTGTTTCCCGCTGGATCTTCTGCGTGGGAATCTGAGGCAGCACCTCCCTGGAAACCGTCCCTTCTTATCGCATTGCGTGTCGAGGGGCCGCTTCACACAAGACACAGTGAGTCGGGAGAATAGTGTATGGGCCTTGAAGGGCTCGCTCTGGACTCCTGGGCCATCTGTACCACTTCTAGGACAAAGGTCCTGGACTAAAGTCCACTTCCTGTGCCCCCAGGATAGGACCCCTGGGTGGTTCACGTCCACGTCCTGTGCCTTGGGAGGGACCTTGACCTGCTCTGGGGAGCAGGGCAGCGGTGGAGGGTGGTCGGAGCCATGCTCTCCCTGCACCTTCAGCGCGTCCTGAAGACAGTAACGCTCGGCAGTCTCCTCGCCTGCCTATTTGGAGGGACCCGCTCCACGTCACACGACGGGTGAGGCAGCTCTGCCTTTACCACTTGTTAGTTGTGTGACTTGGAGCACGTTACTTACTGTCTCCACGTCTCCGTTTTCTCATCTTTAAAATGGGGATAATGACAGCAAACATCTGCTAGCATGTTGGAAGGATTAAAGGAAACTGAGTAACTCTGAGAGCAGAGATTTTGCCCATTGTGTCCACTCCCTGTGCCCGGCACACAGTAGGGGCTCAGCATGTTTGCTGAACAGCAGCATGTTAATCAGCACATTGTGTTATTAGACCTAGAATCTATCAACAAATAGTTCGGTCCCTGTTGCCTTAGGCATATGTGTGGCCCGGCTGTCGTCAGCATTCAGTAAATATCAACTCTGCTATTTTTCATATTACTATTATTAGCCACTTTGCCTCACAGTGTTGCCATGAGGATGTGTAAAGCATATTCACGCTTTCATACTAAGTTGAGAAATATTCTGAGGTCAGAGGAGGAAAAGCAGTCCACAAATACAAATTATTATTGCCAATCTCAATTCTACATTTCACAATCCTATTTCCGAGCACATTATTTACGCAGTAATATAACAGTGCTTTCCTTTTGGACAGGAGTGTTGCAAATGAGCACCTGACCCAACTAAATGGACAGATTATACGCTGTGTTGAGAATTGTGGATACTTGATTTCCCAAGATGTGTTAGATATATATTCAGTGGATGTCAGACACTTCACTGCCACAGTTCTTCTTGCTCCAATGTGGGGAAAACATGTTCGATGGATTTCCCCAAGTCTGTCTTCAACAGGAGAGTGTCAGGAGGTTTTTAAGACCGAGAGGAAGCTGGTGACCTCATTTCCTTCCTCCAACACCTACAGCTCTTTGTTGCCTCCGGACATTGGACACTCTGTGAGCTCTGCCCAGTACTCTCTTGTCTCAACGTTTTACTGTGCTGGTTTCTCTTGTCACTCAAGTTCCAGGTCAGATGTGAGTCCCTCAGGAGGTCTTCCCTGCTCATCACACTGAGGGAATTACCTTCTGCTCTTCCCAAGCTACTCACGGCTGCATTGCCCCACTTCTCAGTGCCGCAGCACCATCCCATCACCACTCATCTCTGTTTGTTCCTTGTCAGTCCCCGAGGGCAGGACTCTTCACTGTCTTGGGCACCCAGTTTCACCTGCGTGGAGAGGAGGGCCTGGCACACAGTAGGTCTGGGATAGATGTTTACTGAATGGCTGGGATGGAACTGGCAGGCAACACAACACTGTGCAGAACTTGAATCAAGCCTCAAAGAATAGAACTTGGAACTAAATAAAAAGCTTTCCTCTCAAAGGGACCCTGAGATCCTGTATCCTAGGGCTTCCCTTTGCATGCCACTGGCACATAAAAATGACAATATTTGTATGGCATGCTGGGGTAAACAGCTGCAATTCCCAGCGACCACCCCAGCTGCTGGAGGCCCTGCCCGGCCATTCCAGGGGCCGGGGGAGGGGAGATACTCTTTCAGACACCTGCAGCCATCTGTAGCCGCCGCTACCCTGGCTGGAAAGCTCAGTGGTCTTCCAGCCCCTAGAGTTCACGGATCACAAAACCGAGGCACAGAGCGGCGGTGTCACCACCCCAGGCATCGGTGACAAAGTGTGTGCTAACTGCTGTATATTCTGATTGAAGAACAGGACATAGGAGAGTCAGGAGTGACAAGAAACAGGTGATGACCCTCTGGTTGGGAAGACCCTGGGCTCGGGGACCGCAGTAATGGGGATTCGGGCCCATTTGAAGGAACTGTGTTCACTTGGTGATCCTCATGGAGACCTGCCTCGACCGCTGTGCTAATGATGGCTGTAACACAGACACTGGAGATACTGGCATGGAACGGGATGGCGCATAAGAAGCATCTGCCAGTTTCACGGAAGGAGAAGGAACCAGGAAGTCTCTGCCTTTGCCAGCTCAGGTCACAGACTCTACGGCGCGGGATGAATCCTCGCTCAGGTGCTGTTTTTAATCCACCATCAGAAACAGAAAATTTAGGCCACCTGGATCTGTTATTACCAGCAGTGTAGCCGGGACCACAACAGGCTCAGTGAGTGGTGTCCAATGCCTATTTTAAGACTCCTGACAGCAGCAGGCACACAGCAGTAAGCGGCTGCGACTCAACAACCCACCGCCCTCCAGGTCTCAGGAAGCCGCACGTAATGAAGCCAGCTCCGCAGGGAAGGACCCTTGCCCATTAGCCAGGTCGTGCATGAAGCTTTCTGTGGCCAAATCATTCTACTAAATCTCAGGGCTGCAGCGAGAAGCCACATTCAGATGCAGGCGTCTAGTTCTCATGGCCCAGAGCTCACAGTGCTCGTGAAGGAAGGACCCAAGTCTGGACTTCAGTGCCAAGCTCTGCCTGGAGCAGGGCTAGCTTCTCCTCTTTGGTGCTTGTCCAGAGCGTCTCAGGAAAGACCATCCAGGAAAATGTCCTCGTCCTGGAATCTGAGTCCTCCAACTCTAGCGGATGAAAACCGCAAGTCAGCTGTTGCGGGTGGAATTGTGTCTCCCACAAAGACATGTTGATGTCCTACCCCCAGGAGCTCAGACGAGACCTCATTGGAAAGAAGGTCTTTGCAGATGTAATTAGTTAAGATGAGGTGACAGTGGAGGAGGGCAGGCCTAATCCAATGACTGGTGTCCTTATAAGAAGAGACACAGAGACAGGGACAAGACAGCCACGTGACGACACAGACAGATTGGAACGATGTTTCTTCAAAGCAGGGGAACGCCAGGGATTGCCGGCAACCCCAGAAGCGGGTGGAGAGGCCTGGAGCACGCTCTGCCTCTGACCCTCGAGCAGGAACCGGCCCTGCAGAGGCACCTGGGTTTCAGACTTCGGGTCTCCAGACTGTGAGAGAATACGTTTCTGTTGTTTGAAGCCCCCCCAGTTTGTGAGACTTTGTTACGGCCCCCGAAACTACCTGCCAAAAAGGCCTCCCTGCAGTCAAGTAGCGCCGGGAACGCACGCCCCGTGAAGCCGCATCGGCCCTTCTCCTGGCCAATCCCTTGCCACCTGCACCTTCACGGATGGATGGGCTCCCTGCTTTCTGAGGGCACAGCTGCTTTTAGGGGTGGCAGCTTTGAAAGAGGGCAGTGAGAAGCAACTAGAACAACAAGCACGTGCACGACAGCCAGGGTGACGATTTGGACGGAGGGACCGGATTATGGAGACACAGAAAGACTTCATTGATGGGGCCGTTCTGCGCTGGGCGGGCAGCTCCACCCTGGGGGCGGCGGTGTTCACTTCTCCTGTACCTGATGCACTGAAGAGACGCGGCTGCATGGGTACCTTGAAGCCGACCTTGAGAAGGCAGCCACTACAAATGATCTCCCCAGAAACGTCCACCACAAGCTCTTTGCTGCCCTTCCTGGATCGGTTCTCCTCGCTGACACCAGAGCGAACTGGACAGGTGCATCTGATGCCGCTAACAAGACCTACTCACGCGCCTTCAGTGACTTCACGCTGCTCGCAGCCGAAACCCTCCTCTGGCCTCAGGCTCTGCCTGCCCCCTTCTCCCGGGCCCTCTACCCCGACCTGCTGCCGGTGCTGGAGAGGGAGGTGCTGCCTCTCCCCACAGCCTTCGTACCTGCTCTTCCTTCAGTCTGGGCCACAGCCCACCTGCCCATGTGCCAGCGCACACACACGCACACACAAACACATGCACGGGACGTGCACAGGCATAGACACATATGCAGACACACCTCACCTGCCAAACACACGCGCGCACACACACACAGAAGCACAGGCACTCACATGCACACACACAATACATGTATAAACACACAAAGACACACATGCGCACATATGTGTACACACACACACCTGCCGAACACACACACCCAGGCAAACAACCCAGACAGACACTCCATAGTTAACTCCTATTTTCCCATCACGATCTCAGATCAAGTTCTACGCCTGGAAAAGCCTTCCCGACCCTTAATTCCTTTGTTATATGGTTTCCCGGGACTCTCTTCCCTTCACCGAGAGGACTTATCTCTGCAGGCAATTGCATATCCATCAGTAGGATTACTCTAACGTCAACGTGTTTTCCTCTAACGTCATTGTGGGGAGTAAGGGAGGTGCTTCGCATTCGGGGCTAAACCCTACTTCTGCTTCCCCATCTGTGAAAGCTGCACATTTCCCTCTCCTCTCTGCTCAGGCCAAATCATAAGCACGCTTTTTAATTGCCTTCCTGCCTTGCCCCACACACCAACACAGGCACACATACACATGCACCAATGGACATACACACACACATGCACATGCTCACACGCACACGTGCATACACTCTTAGAATAGCACGTGAGGACGGTGTCTGGCTTTGCTCACAATTATGCCCTGGGCACTTGATCACTGGTGACAGAAAGTTTGAAAGAGGCTAGAATTTGAGGACGCTTAGCGACAAGGGCTCACAGTTCCAGATATAAATCCAGAGGAAAAGATAATCCTATTCCAATCAAGATTAATTGGAAAGGAACGTCTCAACATCATTCCTTGAGTGCCCAACAAGTAACAGCGTCAAACAGTATCTTGGAGTAAAGCTTCAGCACGTTCGTGTTAAGATAAAAGCTGCTTGCTTTTATTGTGGACCCTGCTGGGAAGAATTATTTAATCCCATTTGAACAATGGCAAGGTCAAGACATTATTATTTTCTGGGAAATCAATAAACTTTGCAATGCACTTATGGCCTTGATAAGCAATTTAATCACAGGTCACATGGAATGCTTTATCCGATCGTTGGGTCCCACAAATGATGTGACTTTCCAGGGTTGCAAAACCATTATGCTATCCAGATGTGATTATCTTGACAAGAAGTAACTCCTGAACCCTGTGTATTACTGTTTTATCACAGTTTCCCTGGAATGGTCACGTGCCTTGTATAAATAAATATTCAAGTTAGAAAGGCATGACTCTACCATTTATTTGTTCCAATAAATACAGTGAGTGTACATAGTACACTAGGCATACGAGAAATCTGGTTAATAAATTTGTTATATGTGTGCCATAAGTGAATGGTTAACTTCCAAGGTGTTAGAATAAAGATCCAGTTCACAGTAAAATTAGTCCTAACATAATCTAATCTTTCTTTAATGAGTCAGAAGCCTCTTTAGAATTTGCCACAGTCAGCGGTGCTGTACCGCGAAGGACTGTTCACCCGCCCACAGATCACCATGGCCGAGCGTTTCTAGGAAGCCCCTGCCCTGACTGCTTGTGGAATGAAGCCAGACGTTCAAGCTCACAGCCCCATTTTCCATCTTCTCCTGTGTTAAATGTGCCAGGCTTCCCCCTGACGGTCCTAAGGTGTAGGTTGTAGAAATCGATTACACTTTTAATGGGGTGAAATGTGTAAATACGCTCTGTGGCTTGCTCTCAGGGACACGGTGCTCCTCATTCCCTTATGGAGAAGGCCGCCTGCATGTGGAATGAACTGGGAGGTCAGAGAGAAGCTGGCGGGGCCCGAGGGTACCCAGCCTGAACCTCCAAGACAGCATCAGGGCCCCTGGTAGCTGATTCAGAAGTGCCCGTAAGGGCAAGACAATTAAACCTCCATAAGTTTGTGGAGCACTTTGAAGATGAAAAGCACTATATAAATGCTAAGTATTATTATTACATAGGAGAGGGAAGGGTAAAAATGATGAACGCTAAAAAAAGAAATCCTTATAAGATATAAAGTGCCAGGGCAGAGCAGAATGAGAAAATGATCCTCATACCGAAGTTTAAGAAGTTAAAAAAAAAAAAATAGGCGAGAAGGCCATGCTCAGAAATGAAAGGAAGGCCCCATGAAGTATTAAGATAAACTATGCAATTTAATGCAACTTTATAGAGCCAGAGGCCACCAAGAGACAACAGGGTCTCTGAAACATGGCAATGATAATTAATTCCTAAAAAAATCAATTAATATTTCCTCTCATCATTCACAAAGGGGGCTGGAGCAGATGATGGTAATACACACATTTCCCAAAGGAGGCACCAGGATGGTGAAGGAAATCAGAATCACGTCAACACGGGTGATCGGGAAACGGTGCAGGCGACAATCACGATGCCACGGGGCTAAGGCAGCATCCGCCTCCAGATCCTGCAGGTGAAGCCCAGCGAAAGTGAGATGCGTTGCTTTCAGGAAGAATTAGCAAATAAATTTATATTTTGGGCTTCATGAGAAAGATAAAGATCATGGTCTGATAATGTCCCAGTGGATAGAAATGATTTTGGCTATTCTATCCCATAAAGACAGTGTACAGAGAAATACAAAGACACTCGTAAGACATCATGTGCGCATGTGCACACACACACACACGGAGCAACATGCTGGCACCCAGCTTCTGCAGTGTCTGCTCAGTGAAATTTCTCCTACAGCTAATAGTCAGCTGAGGGAAACAGAACTCCTTCATCTGCTAACAAGAAACAATGGACGATTGAGACCAGCTTGTAGAATACCATTTTTAGTGCTTTATTACCCAGAATATGGTTTAATAAGTGGTTTTTGTTGGTTTGTTTCGAAGACATGAAAACAGAAGGGACCAGACTTAGGAGGCCCACTCATGACGTTGTAGGACACTCAGCTGGCAGCAGCTCATGGTGGCCAGGGGTGGACGATGCAGGAAAGACGCCAGGTCCAACCAGACTCTGGAAATGGGCACTAAGCACTCCTGGAGGAAGCAGCGACGGAGGGCAGGGCAGGACCAGCTCAGTCCTGGGAGAAAAGACGCCCAGGATGGTAAGAACACTGCTTAATGAGATTCACTGGACAGGCTGGTGACAAAGACGGAGGTGAAAGTCATTGTCACTCTGAGGGGACGGTTCCAAGAAGGATAAGTGGTGAATGCAATTAAGGGGAGAAAAATGAAAGATACTGAGATTAAGGATAAAAAATGTGAAAGGGTGTGTGGCCAAAATAATGACAGGGCACGCAGTGGCCTTGAATGAGCCTCAGAGGTGAGAGAAAACGATCGAAACTTCGTGTCAGGACGGTTATCAGTGGTTTAAAGACACAGAATCCAGTTGTGTGGGGATCGGTAACTGGAAATCCACTTGAGATTATTCCAGCTGCCTTCCTCCCACCGGTGGTGTGGATGGGGTCAAGTGTGGATCCTGCGCTTAGCTCGAACCCATCTGTTCCAACTGGCGAATCGTGGACATGAAGGCGGGGAGGGAGGGGCGCTCAGGCCGAGGGGCCCTCACAAAGAGCTTAATTATTGCCAAGGTCGGGGTCAGGCAGGGAGCCTGCGTTCTGAGGAAAAGAGGATATGGAGAGAGAACCTCATTAGGAAAGTGATGAATATTTGATTTGTATTTAATTTGTACTTATATCGTGCCCTTTTCAAGGTATTGATGCTTATCGGCACGTGGTCCCGTCGCAGCTGTCGGAGAGATGGGGTTGCCACTTCTGTCCGATTTGTCTTTGGCGCTGAGGCCGGTGTGCCGCGGTCCTGTCCTCTCTGCAGGGGCCTTTCTCCCATCAGAGGAGGTGCTCCAGGCTCCGCAGAGCAGCGTCCACACCGAAGGCAAGCAGGTGGATACAGACTGAGTGGCTGCATGCCAAAGGAGGCTCAGAGGACGTTGAAAGCAAGTCCTCAAAGGGGGCAGGGGACAGTCACCTGGGCACAGCCTTTCACAGCCTCTGAGCCCCAGCTCGGGGAGCCTCCTGCCATGGCCCCGCCCTGCTCTTGGCCTCGGAAGGGCTCTTTCAGGAAAGAGCAGGGCCTGGCCGGCCACCTGGGGTCCTTGACCTTTGGTGCAGGAGAGGGTCTGAGCACACAAGGACCAAATCCTTCTGCCTGTACCAGTCCCACAAAGGAACGTGTAACCCACACAGCCCCGTCACCACCAACACAGCTTTGGGAAGCCCGTTCCTCTCAAAGGCACGGATCCGACGTGTGTTTACCACCAGATCTGGGAGGCCCTTCTGTCAGAATCACAGTTGCTAAACCATATTTGTTTTTGCCACTCTTGTCATTCTGTTTCGTCAGCTTTGTCATTTCTAAGTTGTCATGAGTGTTTCATCCTCCCCAGCTCTCCCTCTCTTCCTTCCCACTGACTTACCGGCTTTTATTTCCTTCTTTTATGACACGTGTCTATCAGAAGTCAAAATCCACATCCCCACACCCCTCAGCATAATTACCCCACTGTGAACTCAAGGCTGGAGGCTTCCTAGAAGCACCTGTCTGCAAAATAATTCACCAAAGATCCAGTGCTTTGCATGTGCGTGGGGGTGAGGCCCATGGTGCTCTTCTCCTCGTGGCCCCTCTCTGCGCCCCCCGGGAAAAATCCCGAAATAGCCAGGATAAACCTAAGGGCAAATCTGGTGATGGTGCTGAAGACGTCTGGGTGTTTCTAGTCGTACACATGGAGGCGTCTAGGTGATGAGCCCCTGAGCTTCACCTCAATGGTGCCGGCCTCAATGGGTCCAGCCCATGGTTGGGACCAATGTGGAGACACCCACAGCCAGGCGGTGGCCTAGTCCTCAGTCATAGAGGAGTGGGGTTCAGAGGTGTCACAGGAGGTTGTCAGAGCCCCACTCAGGAGGGCTGGGGCTTAGGGCCTGGTGTGGCCCCATGGGAGCTCCCCAGGACCAGGGGAAAGCTCAGCCACAGTTGTTGGGGAACCACACGCTGGCCCTGAGTGAGCTACAGAATGGGGACTCCCAATTCAGGCTTGCGACAGGTGCTCCCAGGACTGGGGAGGGGTGGATGCCAGGAATTGAGTCTCCTGGAGAGGTTTACAAACTTGGAGAACTGGTGAGCACGGAACCCTAGGCCTGCCTCCCCAGTCGCCTGGGCCCCGGGTCCCATCTGTAAGTTGAAGGTTTCAGCCCACCAGGAAGAGCAGAGCTGGGAAAGGCAAGAACTCTCTCTCTTAATTGGTTTTTGGGATGGAAAGACGGAGCTGAACGAGGCGTCAGATAGTTGGTTCTGCCAACAGAACTGTCTGGGCTTTGGGCGAGCGGCTGATGTCTCTGCTCTGTCTTCTCATCTCCCCTGATGGCACGTTGGCCAGCCTGGCTCTGCTACCCTCTTCTGCACACCCGGCGCACTTGCTCAGACCCTCTCCCTCCCAAGGGACCCTCCAGTTGTGCGTCTGAAGTCCCAGGAGACCAGCATCCTCCCCTCGGCGTCAGGTGGTATGCCTCCTGAGTCCCAGCATTTAAACCCGGCGCCATCATCACATTTTGTGTGTGTGACTCTGGCCTGTTCCATAGCCTGCAGGCCCCCCGGGAGGTCAGGATGTTTGCTCTCTCGGACCCTCTGTGAAGGGCTCACATGAATCCGTACACTGGGGCCCTCCATGCCTCAGCTCCACCTGGATCTCAGCCACGGCTTCACCTCTTTTCACACCTGGGCTCCCTGAACCCCACTGGCAGCATCTAGCCTCATGGCCTCCAGGAGCCAGGCTGGCCTGGGCAGGGGGCTGAGGATCCAGGACCGGCACTGCCAACAGGTTACCAGTTGGCTCCTGCCTCTGGGCCCCAGTGGGCGCCTTTTCTCTCAAGGCCTCCATGCATTTCATCCCAGGGCTAGAAACTCTGAGTCTCGGCTCCTACCAGCCTGGTAGGATCCAGCAGGGGTCCACTTCTTCCACCCAGAGCACTGCGCTCCAACAAGCCCAGCGCTGCGGCCCCGTGCTGTCACAAGACTGCCTTCGTTATCACTGTTCCAGGACGTCCAGTGCCCCCGCTCACCTACTGGGACGTTGGCCTCATAGACCTCTGTCCTGCCTGGACCTCCATCTGCACGCTGGCCGGACGCTTTGGAGCTTAGCTACCACCTTCCCACTGGCCTTGCAGCCGGGTCTCTCCATGAAGGGCCAGCCCACCCCCAAGCCTGTTCCATCATTGTAGACAGATGCCAGTATGTTCCAAGACACCAGGCCGAGCATCTGAACTCTGCCTTCTGAGAACCTTCTACGGAACAGGTTAACATGACAATCCCTGCTTCCTGGAGCCACCGAAAATGAAAAGGAACCAGCGATGTTGACCAAATACTATAGCCCAGTGACCAACACCTCTCCGGGGCCCGCTGCCCGCCCCTCCCATCTTGTTCCCATACAAGCAAACCACTTGACGCTCTGCTCCTGGGCCACGAGGCCAGGAAAAATTGAGTGTTCCATATAATAATTAACATGAGCTTAAAAAATTAAAACCAAGAAGTAAGTTTGCTGGGCCAGCAAGGCCTGTGGCAGAAACACTTGAGTTTCAACTCACTCAAGAGAAACTGACTCAGCCTGAATGTTTCCTGCAACTTTGGAGGAGATTATGTTGGACCAATTTGGAGACTTGCCTTTGCGACGTGACCCAATTTCAAATGCCACTATTTATTCTGCAGTCTTCCTGAACATTGAATAGTTAAATTTTGGTGTTAAAACTGTTAGCAGTTTCAATTCTCCCGACTATCATTTTCTAGCTTTAGACAAGTTGCTGATTGACATGTGGATATGGAAAAAAACATATTTGGAGAAGGAACAGCCCTGGCAGAATACCCATGACAGAAGGAACATTACCCTTAATGAGACAGCGCTTACAGAACGGTGTCGGAGAAGAGGGGAGCAGGCAGGGGCTCAATGCCTGCTCCCTGTGGGAAAGGCACCAGACTTCGCCTGAACCGTGAAACGGGGGTGAAGGTGAAGCGGAGCCTTGGTATTCAATAACATCGTTTCAAAGGAGAAGTGCAAATGGCTGGGGAGAAATTAAAATATTTCCTCAAAGTGGAGACAAGCACAATTGGGTTTGGAGAAGCCTGACTGTGTGGGAGTAAATCTCAAGAGACAGCAGCTCCAGTGGAAAGTGACTTGTAAGTCAGATTTCAGGTGCCTGGGGAAGGTCCCCAGGCTGGAGCCTTTGTGTCAGAGAATGTGTGTGTGTACACATGCATGTGCCGTGAGGCAAAGTTGCTGAAAATTATACAAAGTTAGTGAGGCCACCAGACCAATGATCACTGTGCCTGTGAGCTGGTCTGTCCCTTGCTTCCTCTCTGATTCACTGTCTGTCATTCTGCTCCATGTGAGCCTTCACAGAAAGCTGTGTGTTTGGTGTGGCCATCGCTGCTTGGCTTTCTTACTACCAAATATTTGATCATTTCTGTTCCAAAACGAGTGGGGCAACATTAATTCACAGATGCTCTTGGCAACAGATAATTAAATCTTAACAGAGAGACAGACTGGCATTTCAAAACAGTCACAGCGATGCTTGACAAAGCAACCTTTTTCTGTTTTATAGTATGATGAAAAGCGATTTTGTGGAATTTGAACTGATCAAGAGGCAAAATGGAAAGATGTGTAGCAAAATGAAGGGAAGGACTGAGTTCTTCCGATGATACGGGCCGTTGTTTAAACCCCAGGGCACAGTGACATTCCAGAGCACATGGAGTCACTCAACACCCTTTCACTCACACACGCACTCGCCAGGTGTGAGCGTCCGAGGAGTGTCAGGCGTTCCCAGTGGGGTGTGTGTGCCAGCACTTGCTCTCGGGGGTCAGACATTCGTGTCGCGGGTATTGCACGTCTGCTAAGTGCAGGACGCGGTAAAATTGCACCATTTTCATGAAAGGAACAGGAGAAACAAAGCGTCCATCGCTCGTGGACCCTGCACTCTCATTGGTGGGGGTGGGAACGAGCGGTAAGAAAGAGTCTTCTCGATATTTTATATCTGCGTTAGACATGGAACAAGAGTCTGCTCAGGTCTGTCCTGGGGGAGGAGCTTACGGGCATGGGTGCAGGTGATGAGATCTTATTTGGGAGGGTCGGGACAGCCTCGTGCCTTTGTAAGCGGTTTGAGTTTCCAGCTTAAATTTCGTGACTATCCTTCTTTGTTTAACGTGCGTTAGGCCAGATCTGCTTGTACCCCACAGCCACCTTTGTGAAAAGACTGGAAGGCTGACTCTCTCTCCCCTCTTCTCTCTGGGCAGGGTGACCCTAAGTGTATGACCCCGTGAGGAAAGCTACGTGGAAGACTGAGGTGTCGGCGTCCTCCAGGTGCCTCACCAGACAACGAGCATTTGCCATCCTGAGCCGGCCCAGAGCTGAGTGGAGGGTCATGGACGCAGCGAACTGGGTCCCTCCCCAACCCTCCTGATGTTAGCCTAGCATCCTTGCTTCTCACCCTCGGGAGTTCTGTCTCCTAGAGCATCATCATCAGACAACACAAAGCGTTTGTGACCTTGGCTTCGGCCCAGCAATCCCTACCTGCCTCGGTTCCCCACAGGAGGTGTCCACTCCTCCAAGTGAAAATGGTCGGCCTGTGGGCCTCGTGCCTTCCCCTCCCCTCCCACGCCCCCAGTGACTCAGGGCAGGCGGGGATCCCATCTCACCAACAGGTGACATTTTTCTGTCCGTGGTCTGTGGTTCCCTCAGGTAGCCCCGAGAACAAGACCGTGCTGGAGACCTCAAGATGCCCCACAACACACGACTTGTGTCCCTGACACCAGATGCTCAACAAATGTCGGTAACAAAACGAAAGATGGCAGCACAAAACGTCACAGGCACGGGGCATGGAACACATCCAGGAAGCATGCTTAGCAACTGAAGGATCGCAATTTGTAACTGTCACAGCGATCCAGTCCCCGGATTCTTAAGCACAGCCCCGGGGGGTTCCTGGGCTCCTCTTATGTAACCTGCCTGGATCCACGACAGCAGAGAGCTATTATCCACACAGCTCCTCATTGTCTCTGCCGAGGGGAGAATACATTAGGGCGCCTTTGAAATCTTTATCCTGCTACTATCTGCATGCATTAGCATATTATATGATCTAAATCTAATTATCAGGGTTTTCCAAGTGATGTAACTGAAAGTGATCACAGTGGAGCACTTTAAACAGCCAGAATAAAGGGCAGAAAAATGGCCAAATTTGATGAAAAGCTCTCACACAAGACACATCTAAAGTGATGAAAGATCAGAAATCGAAAGAAGGAAAGACAACCAGCTGGATCCTTGTTTACAGGAAGCATCCTGGATCCCCCTGTGCTTCGTCTGATGACGACACCCCCGGATTTCCTCAAGATCCCAGATACTCCACCCCATGTGCCAGACTCTCCTTGGACCACGAAGGCATCACGTTAAATGTGGCTGTTTCTCCCAGAGGCTGCAACAATACGTTCTAAGCATAGCACATTTCTTTTTAAATATACGAGATTTTTTTAAAGCAAACATTCCTGAGACATATTTGGGGAGGATCTATGAAATGTTTTCCTAAGCGACCCGGGATTCGACTGGCTCAGGGCCAACCCGCTCTGTGCCCTGAACTTAATGGTCAGTGTGTTTGTTTCCCGGGGCTCCCCTAACGAAGTCCTGCAGACTGGGGGCTTTAAGTAACAGAGATTTACCGACTCATGGGCTGGAGGCCAGAAGTCCGAGACGGAGGTGTTGAGGCATCCACAGGTTGGTTCCTCCTGAGGTTGGGAGGGAGGATCTGCTCCAGCTACTGGTAGCCTCAGCTGTCCTTGGCTTGTAGGTGGCGCTCTCCCTGTGTCTCCATGTGGCCTCCTCTCTCTAGATGTCTGTCCTGTGTTCATATTTCCCCTCTTTATAAGGGCACAGTCATATGGGATTAGGGCCACCCTCATGCCCTCGTCTTCACTTGCTCGTCCTCAGACGGTGTTTCCCAGATCGTCACACTCACAGATGCTGGGGGCTACGACTTCAACACAGTTTTGGAGGGCCACGATTCAACCCATAACAGTCAGTCAGCTTCACACAGTTGGCTCAACTGGTCAAGTTTCAACCTAAAAGTCTGCTCAGATGGTTGTTATAAGTAGACTCAACCAGACCCCTTCTCAGGAGATGCTGACCAAGCGATAGGACTGTCTATGCGTCCCTAACCTGAAACTCCCCGATGGGGAGGAAGTGCAATGGGCACCATGTGGAAGTGTTCCGGAACAAAAGGAAGGGCCTCAGGGCCCCGAAATTAGGAGAGAATGTGATCTCCAGATGTTGGGTCCTTTCGGTGAATAAATCCTCCTATTTTAAAGTTTCAAAGCATCAAGTATAAAGGATCTTACAGCATTAGCTGAACCTGTCCACCACATCTTCCTCCAAAAGCTAGTGGAGACTATGACTAAACTCTCCCAAGGAATGAGGAAGGTGTAGATGGGGGGGGGGGGACGGTCCCAAAGTCCAAGGTGGTCCTGAGGGCGTAACCTCAGAGCAGAGCCCTGGAGATAGGGAGAGGGGACGGCTTGGGGCCTGGGAAGTCTGAGCCTTGACCAGCCTCACCTTATTCTGTCCACTCTAAAATGTGTCCCGTTCCTCCACCAGCACTGGGCTGGCCCCGGAGATGCCTCGGTCATTGCTGACTCACAGTCCCTCTCAAGTCTCTCACAGCTCAGGAAGGACAGGCAGATAGCTACCTCTGCGCCAGCAGAGAGCAGCTGAAAATACCCACCCATCCAGCCGCGTGCCACAGAATCAACTAAAACCACGTCTCGGAAAATGCCTGGTACATGGTAAAGAACTCTGAAATACAATTTTGCCCAGAGATGGGCCACCTCACACGAGAGAACTAAACTATGAATTTAAATGACTGCAGACATCATGGAAAAGGTATTTCTGTTTGTAATGTTAAGTGCTGACTCACTGCTGAAAATACCTTCACTTTACAGGAAAATTCCCACACAAAAAACACCAAAACACATTTAGTCGATGACTTCTCTGAATAAACTCTCCCTCGGCTCCATCCTGCCCCCCATCAAATCTGCGTTCCCTTGCTGGCCCTGTGGGATGCTCCCATGAGCCCCACCTCGGTTTGCATCTTCACTGCCTGGTAGGGGCTGTGGGGGCTCCAGGCATGAGCTCTGAAGTGTTTGCTGAGCAAACAGCCCTGACTGGGCCTCAGTGTCGTTTCCATGGTGCCCCCATGCTCCAGTCTCTTGAGGTTGCATGTGCTTGCCCTGTGTCACCTGCTACTGCCAACTTGTATTCGAGTTGCTTCATCCTTCTCTCAGAACGTCCTGTCCATTCTACTGGTCAAAGTCCAGCCTGGCTCATGCTGCCCTCCCGAAGCAGCCTCTGGGATTTCCCTGACGCCCTGTGACATTTCTGCAGTGGCTCCACCAGCACATTTGCCACAGCACTAGTTTCCCATGACTCAGATTCAGCGCAAGCCTGCTCTGTCCTTGAGGACAGGGCTACGAGTTACTCACTGTGGACCCCTCGCCTGGCACAGCATCTAGCCTCTTAGCTGCCCCCTGTAGGCACATGGATCAGCGAGAGTTGCAGCCCCCAGGTCCTGAGCGGCCCCCGAGCACCATGCAGGCTGTGCTTGCAGCAGCCTGGGTCAGCCCCCACGTCAGAGGCCAGGACAAGGGTGCAGCCCCACCCACGCCCCATGCCTTCCCGGGCGCCCAGGGAAGGGGGCGTCCTTTGCTGCTCTTAGCTTGTTCCCTGAAGAACAGACTCCAGAGGATCCGAAGTCAGGAAGGGCACACGCCCCCCACCCCCGGGGTTCTGTTTTTAGCCTTGTGCCTGCCGGGATCCGAGGTACCATGGTGATGGGAGTCATAGAGATGGAGAGAGACGGAAGATGAACTGCGGGAAAGGCCTGCGCCCCACGCTCCCCGCATGACGGCAAAGGCCTCCAGCCGCAGGTTCAGAGCCTTCTCCCACAAACCATGTGCTCTCAGATGATTCTGAAAACAGAAAAGAAGGAGCTGGGATCACAGCATTTTCAGCCAACCCAAATGTCAGATGGTGTCACTGCAGCTCTAAGGCCCCCCGGGGGCAAAGTGAAAGTTCAGGGTAGTGATTACCGCCCATGAATTTACTCCCTTTGCCTCCTGAAAAGCCTCATGGAACCATCCCTCAGGAGCAGCCTCAGCTGCAGGGCGGCCAGGAGCCCTGAGCAGAGCGGCCGACAGGCTCAGGGAGGCAGGCGTTTCACTTAAAAGAAGGAATCCCATCCATCGCATTGAAGAGGCTGCTGGGCTGTAGATGGTGTCCCCAAATGCGCCTGCATTTGGTGACAAAGGCCCTGAGCCCTCCCCATACCATGGCAGGATACAACGCACTCCAACAGTGGACTGTGCCCCACTTGGGGCTGCCTCCCCGACGCTCAAGGCTGGCCTCTGACAGACGGTGACGCCTACACATACAGGTCACTCGACCACCCAGTGAGGTCAGTGGCAGAGAACTGACCCCAGCTCTTCCCACGGAACCCACTGTCATCACACACACTTCTTCTGTATTCCACTCTAAACATTGGGCTTCCCAAGATTCAAAACCTACGGAAGAAAGTTTTAATAAACTTTATAAATATGAGTAACTATTCTTGGTGTTGGTACGATTGGTGCGAGAGCCTATTGCTTTGCAGGAACTGAGTGGAGCCCTCACGTAAAGTAAACCCACATGGCTGGCTGGTAATTTGCTTCTTTCCCCGGATGGAGACATGAGGAGACAAGAGGAGGAAAGACGGAAAGATCTGTCCGAGAGCGAACTTGAGAAGTGGCAGACCGAAGCCAGAGCCTGGCGACTTCTGATGTCCAGTGCCTTCCACCCCAAGGCCAGTCCCAAGTCCCAGGTCCTCTGCTGCGGTGAGCAGTTGGTTTGAGCCCCATGTAAGAAGGCCAAGGTGCCATGAGCTGTGCAATGTCCGAGGCACTTTGTCGGGAGCAGGACAGCAGGATCTTGGTCAGGTCTCGGTGGCTGTACCACCAGGAACTACGCAAGCTCACACTGGCAGACCTGGAGCCCAGCCTGGGAGGGACCCCCTCTGTGATTGCAGGGAGTTCCCGCCTCCTTGTGCCCAAATGCCAAGCACTGACTTAAGAAAGGAAGAAATTCCGTTTTTCTCACATGGCTCTTCATTTAAAACTTTCTTTTAGAATAAATAACTCCAGTGGGCACAGTGGAAACAATCCTGTACAACAAACACAGCAATTTGGGGACAATGGCCTCCGGTTTTGCACGGCTGCAGGCACCCAGCAGGTCGTGCTACCGCACAACTTGCGGGAGGCAGTTTGTTGCCCATCCAAACCTGATTATCACATTTATTAACACAATCAAATGCTGTACTTGGACACAACCCACTTTTACCTTCTTTTTAAAAACCCATGAATAGAAATACAAATCTGGTCAATTATCACCCAGGGAACAGCTCCAGCTTTATAGATTGGTAATGCAATTGCTTTCAATCACCGAGCAATGTGACAGATAACAAGGATAGATTAAACAGTTCAACTATAGGCTGCATATTATAACGGCATTTAACTTAATCTTTACATCAATACCCACTCCTCTGGATCTCCTTCCAGTAGTTAGAACCATCAGCTTAGCCAGGCAAGTAATGAAGAAACAGAAGCACCACCTTCAGAAGTCCAAGAGACCAACATGGGGTTCTGCTTCCCCTGGTGGCCCAGAATGCATTTCACCCCACAGGACGCCAAGCCTTATCCTTGACCATATTTGAGACTTGGAATTCCTATGCTCATGCTGGCTCTATAATAACATGATGGATTCAGAAGTCAGAGATGCAGGTTTGAGTCTGGCTTGTTTGGGAAAACAGTCTCCTGAGCCTCAGCTTCCTCATCCATAGGACAGCGCCTGCCCTGTGTGCCTCAGAGGAGTGCAGACGGGGATCCTCTCTGTAAACCAGTACGTGGATCAGAGAGAAGAGCTGTCAATGGACCAATGACTAAAGGGAGAAACTGAGCTGATAAACTGTCATGTTCCTCAAAGAGTCAGTTCTTGTCCCAGCTAAACATTTTTTTGATCAGCAATTAGATAATGAAATAATGTATAGATATTAACCCTGAAAATGGCAAACTGCTAGTTGCCATCAACTTGAGTTTCCCCGACATTTATAAGCCAGAAGTCCATACACCCGTCAGCAGAAGGTGTTTCCCACCCAAAACCTGATCATGCCACAGTGCTGACATCTGATGTGCCCTGCAGACTAGGACATTTCTGGAACAGAAGATTGAGTTCGTCAATTTGGTAAATTCTAGAAGTGAGCTGGGGCAGTCAAAAGCATACCAGTCTAATTCCATTCTAATAATTGTAACACACGTACTTATTCCATTACTTTGAAAACCAGGACGCCTTTCTACAATACAAGGTTCGTTTACAAGGTACACAGCAAAAGGGGCGTGAGGAAACTGTTCAGGGCTCACCTCGGATGGTTTAAAGGATTATCGGACAGTTAGAAAACGATCTTGGATGGAAGCAAGGAGGGAGATGGGATCACGCGTGGGGAGGAGATGGCAGGGAGGCTGCTTCTGGTCTTGACATCTTGTCAACAGTCCTGACTTAAAGATGGCTCCCAGGAGATCCCCCAGTCCACAGGGTCAGAGTACAGGCATGGAAGCAAGCCGTGCATGTGCCGGCCCCTCCCTTGGACTGTGGGTGGTAAGGAAAATTATATGGCTTCGTTCACTTCTGACTCCATGATGCCCGAGACAGGGCGTTGCCATGGTGGGCTCTCTGTCAATACTCTTTGAACAGAGTGACTGAGGTTATCTATGAAGAACATTCTCATGTCAGTGAAATGCTTAAAACTGAAATGGGATATGAAGAGACCTTTTCATAAGAAGAACAGAGTCCCCTCCACCTTCAGTAATTTAAGTGATACGGGATCTGCACGTGGGGACAGATGGTGACCTTCAAAGGTCCCTTCCAACCCAAGATTCTATCATAGTTTTATATATTTTCCATACCAAAAGCAATAATCTATGTCTGAGACAACTCTTAGAATATCTTGGAACAAAATCTGAGCAAAATAACCTGAGACTCTTCTTTATCCTATGTTTTCTTTTTTTTAAAAACAAGAGATGAATTACAGTCACCTAAGGGAGCGCCCTGTGTTGGCAAGATATAAACGTCTCATTTTGAGACAGTGCTCCCAATAGCCAGCACGAGCTCTCCTGATAAGATAGTTTTATTGTGGTAAAATACACATAACATAAAATTTGCCATCTTGACCATTTCTAAGTGTACGGTTCAGTGGCATTAAGTACATTCACATTATTGTGCAGCCATCACCACCATCCATCTCTAGAACTTGTTTCATCTTCCCAAACTGGAGCTCTGTGCCCCTTAAACACTAACCCCCAACCCCCTCCCGCGGCCCCTGGTGACTAGGATTCTACTTTCCGTCTCTGGGAATCTGACTATTCTAGGTACTTCATGTAACTGGAATCATACACTATTTGTCCTTTTCAGTCTGGCTTATTTCACTGAGCATAACGTCTTCAACATTCATCCATGGTGGAGCACGTGCCAGAATTTCGCTTTTTTTTAAGGCTGTATATCCCATTGTATGCACATAAACACCACTTTTTGTTTATTCATTCATCTGTTGATGAACATTGGGTTGTTTCTATCTTTTGTCGATTGTGAATAATGCTGCTAGGAACATTAGTGTACAAATATCCGTTTGAGTTCCTGCTTCAATATTTTTGTGTATATACACGGCAGTAAAGTTGCTGGATCATATGACAATTCTATGCTGAACTTTCTGAGGAACTGTCTTACTGTTTTCCATAGCAACTACACCATTTTACATTCTCACCAGCAAACTAAACTGTAAGACATCATCTTTATGTAAGCTGTTGAATGATGCAACCAGAGGGAGAAAGAGCCCAGGGCAGCACTTGTAGCAGGTGACTCCTTCTTAAACCTGTCACCTCCAGGGGTCATGTTCTCCTCAGACTGCAGCTCTAACAGCGAGAATTTCCCAGTGGATACAGGCCAAACTCATGTGGTTTTGACTTCAGAAATTGTAGTCTGTCTGTTTTGTCACTATCAGATTCTTTCTCAGCATTTACTATAAACTGGTCCTGGAAAACGCCCCTTGATTTAGAGCAGTGCATGTTCACACTTGGCCATGTGCTGTGAAAGGTAACTCTAACAATGGAAATCATAAAACAATAACAAGAGCAGTAGCTGATTTCCCATCTAATGGGGCCATCCTGTCAAAGCCAAACAAGCCCACCACACACGTGCCTGCGGCATGTGGATGCAGCAAACCTGAAGATGTCAAGAAATAAACAATAAGTCGGCACTGGTGCACACAAGGGCAAAAGGGCCTGTGCCTTCTGTGGGAATGAGAGAAAGGAGATTTCTAGATCCTGCATATGCAGATGGAAAGCTGCCCAATTACACCATTAATTAATTCTTATCTCGGCATCGAAATCTAATGAAAATAAAGCAACAAAAGAACGCTACAGGCCAACTGCATTATGGACATAGAACAATCATAAATAAAACAGCACTGGATGGAATTACAGTCCGGTGAGGGCATGATGTGCCACGGTACGCAGAGCTAGTCCTAGCGTATGAATGAGTCAACATAAGGATGCTTCCCAGAGCCACACACACACCAGTAGATTTGAAGAGCAGAACTATAATCAACTCAAAACGTGGCATCCTTTGCCCTTCCCCAAATTAATAAAATTCAGCACCCATTCCTGACAACGACAGCCTTCTCACAGAAAGGACGAGAGGCCTCGACTGCCGTGGCTGTGTCTGAAACCTCCAAGCCTCCCTGGTCTGCTTGCTTACTCCCTCTTCTGATTCCTGAACCACCTCAATAGACTTGGTCACAGCTCTTGGGCACATATGGCTAGTGTCTGTGGATCCCAGTAGACGGCAGGTTCTTAGGAGAAGGCATCGTTGGAATCTCCTGTGGACGTCCTCCTCTCAGTATTGTGCTCCTGTCCCCGGGTGCTCAGTGGATGTTGGTTGAAGGAGCGAGTGAATGGTTGAATTGGGTTGGTGCAAACAGTGTTCCTTTCAGGGTGCTGTCTTGGAGGGTCACAGAATTTAAGATTACTTCATGGCCACAGTTGTGAAACCAAGTAAAGACAAATTTCTTTGAAAAGAAAATGTTATGTGTCAGTGAACAGATGGATGTAGGTTTCTCTAGATTGTTCTATTAAATAGGAGACGAAAAGAGTATAATCTATTTTTCCATCTTGGTGAAAATCCAGAACTATTGTACTTGGAGGGAGAAGAGAATTAATGAAGTGCACGCAATATGGCTTCCCAGCTGTGAGGAATCATGAAGACAGCCACAGGGGAACCAGAGCATGGGTCCGGTCAGGGCCAGCAGTGTTGGGTGTGAACTGTCATTAAACTGAGTGACGAATCCACAAGTGTCTGGGGAATGCTGCCAGGTCCTCCTGAAGAGAGGCATCAAGATGGTTCCCAAACCCACAAATCAGACTCTGAGCTGAGGACACACAAGGACAGGAGATTCCCATGGACAGGGGAGCAGAAGCACCCTGGAGTAGTTGGCTCACTTTGCCAGGGACTCCCATCTTTTGAGGGATCTCCAGGTAGCTCATGGCCTCTGACAAATGTCAGGCCATCCTGGAAAGGTCTGAGATATTGTCCCTGCCCCTGTGGGCAAATCTGGACTTTTCAGTTTGAGTGGATGCAGTGGGAGCTGGGTCGGGAGAAAAGTGGAAGGAAGGAGAAAGGAGGGGAAAGTGACAGCTGTCTCCTTGCATTCCACAGGATGCAGTGGCCTCCCAGGGAACTGCCCAGGCAGCTATGTCAAGGTCATCAACCTGTAGTGATGGTCTCTGACGATGAAAGAAACTAAGAAAAGGATGGGGTTTTATTTCTCTGAGTTGATATCTTGCCCACCTTCTCAATTCATTTTACTCTCTTTCCATCTCAGTGGTTCATTGTCAATTGTCAGCCCTAGGCCTTGTCCAGGCCTGGTGGGCTGGGCCCCTGCCTTCATGGTATGACAGAAATGCATCTAGGATAAGGTCAGGGAAGAAAATTACACAATACTAATCGAACCTTATAACCTAGGCTGGGATTTTTTTTGAAAACTAAGAAGACAAAAAGTTCTAGAAACTGGTAAAATGTGGTTTTGTACATTTTATTTAGCTCTTCTAGTAGCTTGATGTTCAAAGTGTGGTCAAGGACCAGCAGCGCCAGCAGCACCTGGAAGCCAGTGGGAAATGCAGAATCCTAGGCCACCCCTGACCTCCAGATCCCTCCACAATCTGAGATCCCAGGAGAATCAGGTGCACACATGAGTTTGAGAATCGCTGTTCTAGAACGCACACGAGGTTTCACACATCCCATCAGAGAGCGCAAGATGGTGCAGACAATCTGGAGGAAACACAATAGCCTTGGTCTTGATCAGATGTGCACAGAAGAGCAAACAAGAGAAGCCTGAAAACGACTGCTAATTGGCATCTGGAATGTCCAAACTCTTAAAACGGAGTGCGGGCTGGAGCAGAAAGAGAGTAAATATTAGAGTGGTGTTGTCTGAAACATGAATGTCTTCAATGGCATATACTCCCTTCAAGGATAGGAACTAGTTCAAGCCGTTCCAGTGAACCTGGCTATGTGTGGGGGCAACAATGAAATTAAAGCAGTTGGCTCTTAAGAAAGGAATGAAGGAGCCAAATGACAAAACACAATGCGTTTTGATAGTGACAGAGTTCAATGCCAAACACCAACTGCATGGAAGGACAAAAATTGTAATGGGAGATTGGATTGGGGAATTGGAAAGTGAAGAATACATATATATAAATAATCACCAAATTGAGAAGATTATGTGAGATTGATTTTATCTGTTTCTAGAAACCACAATAATACAAGGTACCAATTAGGAGTCCCTTTGGCAAGCTTAAATAAGCATCACCAGCCAAAGACTAGAGAAATCAAAGCCATTTTTCATCTTGTTGGAGTCATTTGTGAGGCACCTTGTTGGGAAAAGTGACAAGGAGGCTGTGGGTGTTTCCACTTTTATGGATGGATAAGTAACATAGCCGCCGTCAGTTCAGAAGAGGCCCTCTTACAGAGGAAGGCAGGTCATCAGGACAGATGGGTGGGCTGACCATAAGAAACAAATTCTCAGAGGATTAGATGGCCGGTTCCCAGCCTTGGCTGCACATTGGAACCACCTGGGAGCTTTAAAAATTCCTGAAGCCTGGGTCTCACCCCCATAAATTGTGATGAAGTCTGCTTGGGTGATTCTAACATGCAGCCAAGGTGAGCGTCACTGGAATGCAGACTCACCAGCTTTAGTGCACACTGGGCCCACTTGGGGGCATTGTTAAAATGAGGGCCCTGGAGGCTTTCAGCTTCTTCCCAGGATGAGTGGAGTTGGAAGGACTGTTGCTCCCATCCTCACAGTGAGAAGGAATCAGCCTAACTTCAAATCCACAACTTTGCTTGATCCTGTCAGAGAGCTGAGGTCGCAGAGCGAACGACTGGCCCAACATTCAAGGAGAGAGTGCTGGTAGGGAGAGAGGAGTTGCAGATGTTGGGTCACTTCAAACAGACACAGCAAAACACAACTAGTAAGAGGAGTTCAGCCAGAAGAGCTAAGGGTTGGTGGAAGCCCAGGGTGAAGCCCCCTGGCTGGTGAAATTCAGGGAGTCTTCCTGATCTTGTAGCTTCTTTCTCTACTAAGCCTACCAAACGCTCATGGAAAAGATTAGAAAGAGGAAGTAGCCCTTGGGTGAAGACCCAGGAAAGAAAGCAGCAGCTGGGGGAGCGAGAGCAAGACACCCCACCTCGGCCCTCCTCTCCTTCTCCAGCGTGGAACAAGCCGTGGTCTGCTGGCCATGGGGCCCCATGAACGCTCACTGCAGCTGGAAGAAGGAGACTGCCAGAGCCGCGGTATCAAAACCTACTCCTGGGTTTTAAGTTTAAGCTCTGAATCCAGAACTGCTGCAGGTGAGGGGCAGGGGAACGGAGTAAGCCACACCCCAAGACCCAGGGGGATGGTGCATGCCTGGGAATGAGCCCTAATTGGGGCACCAGAAACCACACCCCCCACCACCGAGATAAGGAGCTTCCAGTAACAAATAACTGAAATCCTGAGAATCCTGCTGGGGGAGGAAAAGGAGAGGAGCAGGAGCATGCAAGACACCCTCTCTGAGGCACCCTCTCTGAGGCACAGTGTCCAGGGAAGACCAAAAACATAGAATCAAACAAGTGTTGCTCAGCTAGCCCTCCGCTCCCTGCCTCTCCCTCCCCGGAGTGATCCCTGTAGGAATGAGAAGCCTGAGGTGCACTGAGTGTAGCTACAGCAACGATAAGTCATGAACATGCCCCACTCCTAACTAGGTCAATGCAAACCTCACACCACAGGTCCAGTAGAAAGAAAGGCGTGGCCCGGTCCAGGCATGACAACTCTGTCTCACTCTCCACCGACCTACACAACGTATGCAGCTTCCATACAACATTATGAGGCATTAAAATAAGTGAGGAAAACCAGCACATTCCCAAGGAGAACACTCATCAGAACCAGATTCAGATGTGAAACTGTTGTTGGAACTATCAGGTAGGGAATTTAAAACAATTACAATTAGCACGGTAAAGGCTCTAACAGAAAAACCGGGTCACACGCACGATCAGACAGGAATTTCAGCAGAGAGCTGGAAAGCTAAAGGAAAAACCACACGGACATGCTAGAAATAAAAAACCCACCATAATAAAAATAAAGATTGTCTTTGAAAGGCTCATCAGTGGATCAGTGGCTTCAACACAGGCATAAAAGAGTCAGTACACTTGAAGGGAGAGCCATAGAAATTATCCAAAGTGAAGCACAAAGAGAAAGCGTGTAGGAAAAAAAAAACCAGAACAGAGCATCCAAGAGCTATGGGACCATATTAAACATTCAAACTGCAAAAGTGTAATTCCAAAGGAGAAGAAAAGAGAACAGGGCAGAAGAAATATTTGAAGTAATATCGGTCAAGAATTCTCAAACGTTAATGACAGACACCAAACCACAAATCCAATAAGCTCAGAGAACATCAAGTAAGATAAATACAAAGCAAAAATTAAAAAGAAAAAAAACCTGCCTAGGATTTCACATTAAACTGCTGTAAACAGCAACAAAAAAATCAAAGAGAATCTTGAAGGCAGCCAGAGAAAGAGGACACTTTACATCCAGAGGGACACAGAAGCCAAGGAAACAATGGAGTCATACCTCTAAGTTGTAGGAATAAGAAAAACCATTGACCTTGAATTCTATACCCAGAGAAAATATATTTCAAAAATAGAGAAATAAAAACTTTCTCAGGAAAAAAACAAAAACTGAGGGAATTCAGTGTCAGCAGACATATTTTATGAAAGATATTCTCAAGGAATTTCTTTGGTCAGAAAGAATATACTGGACTCAAACTTGACTCTGCAGGAAGATGTGAAAAGTCACTGGAAACCGAATACATGACGGTAAACTTAAATTGATTTTTTACTTAACCTACAAGGTAACTGTCTAAGTGGGAATGAGAAAACTATCTCCTGTTGGTCAAATCCGACTACAATGTGTTTTTGTAAATGAAGCTTTTCTGGAAAGCAACCCATCACTTGCATACCTTCTTGCCTGTTTTCATGCTGCAACAGCAAAATTGAGTAGTTGCAACAGATACCCCTAATGCCTCAAAGATTTAACATCTGGACCTGTAAATAAAAATTTAGCTGACCCTTGGTTTAAAGGAAAAAGATAGTAGCAATGTATTGTGTGTTTATAGCATATGCAAAAGTAGAGATTATGCCAAAATAGTACACAGGCAGGAAGGGAGAAATTGGCCATAGATTGTTGTAATGGCCTTCCACTCCACAGAAATGGGTACAAAATTATTTTAGGGCAAACCAAACACTTCTATACATATTTATATTGAAAAATGAAGAGTTTCTTGAGGTATAAACAATTCGTCAATATAGGAGACTAAATGTACTCATAAAAAAGGCCCAGTTAGCGCAACAGAATGCAGAAAAGAAGGGGAAATAAATAAATACAGATGGAAAAAGGAGAAAACAGTAAATAAAATCCAATGATATATAAAAAGGATAATGCAACACAATTACATAGGGTTCATTCTAGGAATTCAAGGCTAGTTCAACATTTGAAAATCAGTGCATATAAACCCCCATGTTAACAGACTAAAACAGAAAAACTACATGATCATCTTAATAAAAGCAGAAAAAGCATGCAACAAAATTCAACATTCATTCATGATCTAAACTCTCAGCAAAAAGCAATAGAAGCTGAACCTCCTTAACTTGATCAAGAGTATCTTCAGTAACCCCACAGCTGACCTCACACTGAATGATGAGGCTGAATTCTTCCCTCTAAGTTTGCGAACAAGTTAAGTACGTGCCCGCTTACCATTTCTATTCAACAGCGTACTGGAAGTCCTACACAGCGCAATAGGGCAAGAGAGGGAAATAAAATACCTACAGATCGGAAAGGATGAAATGAAATTGTTTCTATTGCAAATGACGTGATTGTCTATGTCAAAATAAAAAACAAAAAACAAAAAAAAAATCTTCAAAGAGCTCCTAGAACTGATAAGTGAGTTGAGCATGTTCACAGGATAGAACACAAAACACAAGAGTCAACCTGCATTCCTATATACCAGCTGAGGAGTCCAGTTCCCCACCACAAACCTACACGCAATCTTTCAGGCTGGACCACAGGCAGTTACAAAGGCTCTATCTGCAGACCTCACAGGGGAAGTGCCCTCCCCTCACCAGGACTGGGGCACAGCCCACACATCATGGTCTCCAAGGGGAGTTGCTCCAAGGACTCAGGCCCCCAGGCCCGCCATGCTCATGTGCATACCTGCACTCCCCAGGCATCCCTGTGTGGGGGCCTCTTCCTCTGGGGCCCTCCTCAGGCGCCTCTACCGAGACCTCCACGCTGAGGAGGAAGGGGAGATCTTGAAGACACTTTGCGCTGCTCTGACTCATAGTCACTACTTTTCCATTCCCAGTCCTTCCCCTCGACTTCCCCTCGGCTTCCCCCACCCCCCAGGCCCACAAAACCACAGGAGCCTTTGCAGGGGCTCCCTCGGCACTGGCACTGAGATGGCTCCATGTCTGCACGAGTCCATCTGTCCCCACCTGGTGCCATTCTATGAGAAAAACTGGAATGCGGGAGCCAGCACTCTCTCTGGTTTAGCCTCTTCCTCACACGATCACCATGGGTGATGGAAGGCTTGACTGCTGTGTTGACTTTACCACTTGACTTGTTTTCTTAATTAGCTGCTCTGACATCTGGCAGCTCAGCTCTCTCAGTTCAGCTGAGCTCTTGAGCACTGAACAATTAGAATTTGAAATTTTAAAAAACAGTATTATTGAAAATAACACTAAAAAATGAAGTACTTATGTATAAATAGAACACAGTATGTGCAGGATCTGTACACTATGAACAACAAAATGCCAATGAAAGAAATCAAGGAAGATATAAATAAAGACATACTTGGACTAGAAGACTCATTGTTGTTAAAATGTCAATTCTTCCCAAGTGGATCTACAAACTAAAATAATCTCAATCCAAATCTCACACAGGTTCTTTGTGGATATCGACATGCTAATTCTAAAATTCATAAGGAAAAACAAAGGAACAAGGCTAGCGAGACAATTCTGACAAAGAAGACCTCACCTCACTCAAATTCATGACATAGGAATCAGATAGTAGCAACAGAATTAACACACAGACCAGTGGGCCGGGATGGAGTCAGAAACAGACCCGTAAAACATAGGCAACTGATTTTGGGCAAAGGGGCAACATCAATTCAATGGAGAAGGGATAGGTTTTTTAAAAATGTTGCTGGAAATATTGGACAGCCCTATGTAAATAAATAAGAAACCCTTGAGACATACTTCACACTTTATCCAAAAATTTAACTCAAAGAAGATCATATGTCTAAACATAAAATTTAAAACTATAAAACTTTTAGAAGAAACCTACTTGACCCTGGATTTGGTGATGTATTTCTAGATATGACAACAAAAGCATGATCCCTTAACAAAAAGTTGATAAACTGTACTTGATCAAAGTAAAAACTTATCTTCTGTGAAAAACACTGCTAAGAGAATGAAAATAAAAGCCACAGACCTGGCAGAAATATTTGTAAATCCATATCCGATAAAGAACTCCTATGTAGAATATAAATAATATTTAAAACCCAACAATAAAAAGAAAACAACACAATGAAAACTAGACAAAAGATCTGATCAGATATTTTACCAAAGAAGGCACATCAATGACAGATAAGCTTATGGAAAGATGCTCAACATCCTTAGTCATTAAGGAAATGGAAATTCAAACCACAATGAGACACAAATCACTACACACCAATTAGAATGGTTAAAATAAAAACAAATGAATAAAATTTTCCAAACTAACAATACCAAATGCTGGCAAGGATGCAGAGAAACAGAAGCTCTCATTGATGGCTGATGGATTGTGTCCAGTCACTTTCAAAAACAGTTTGGTAGCTTCTCATGAAGTTAAACATATAGGCACCATGTAGCCCAGAAATCCCACTTCTAGGTATTTACCAAAGTGAGTTCAAAACTCATGTTCTCACACATGCACACACAACTATGTGAATTTTATAGTAGCTTTACGTGAATGTTCACAGTAGCAATAGACAGGAAAAAGTAGTTGTTGATTCCTGCTCCAGATGGCTAAGTCTTTCATTTTGCTAAGTTAAAGAAGTTAGTCTCAAAAGGCTACAGCATTGTAAGAGTCTGTTACATGACATTTTGAAAAAGGCAAAACCTTAGGGATGCAAATCTAATCAGTGGCTGCCAGAGACTGGCGGAATCGGGAGGGAGCGTGGAGGGCAGACTTTGTTCTTTTCTCATCGGGGGCTCCTTCCCATCCTTGGTTCCGCGGGGCAGTCTGTCTTCATGTGCAAAAGCGGGATCATTTCTACAAGGAGAGCAATATAGGTGGCGCCCGATATATAAGGAAAAACAGGATTCTTTCTACCATCTTTTCTACTTCACTCAAATTTTCCAGTACTATTAATATGGGAAATCATAAAGTTAGACGTAGACTCCAGGCAACCTGGCATAGAAGAAAGCATCTGCTTCTCAGGGCAAAGCCTGGGGCTCACCCAGGAGCTGGGGCAGGAGAGGAAGTGAGGATAAAGCATGAATCTGCAAATGGTAGCAACCAGGTCAGGGGGAGAGGATGGCACAGGGGCCAAGGCCATAGGTGTTTTCACAGCCAGTGGGAGGAACCTCAGGAGGCTGCAGACATGGTTACTAGAGTTCCTCCTCCCTCCCTCCTTCCTGGACGCTAGGCTGACCTTGAACTGCCCTCTGGGAGGCAGAGGTCTGAGAGTTCAGGTCCACTGTCCCCATAGGTGGAAGGAGGAGAAGAAGGAGACGCTGAGCTCTAGCAGAGTCCAGAGAAAGGGAAGTTAGATGGCCACACAGATGGGACACAATTTCACTTTCATGCAACAAAGGTATTTTTTGTTTTTTTTAAGAATCTACAAATGTATTTTTTTATCACTATCCTGTACTGTCTCATCTTATTCTCACTATTCTCCTGGACAACCATGGCATTTCAACCACCACCTGCATGCAATAGCTGTCACCTCTCTGCAGATCACCATCTGAGGCTCCACTCCTTAGCTGGAGAACTCTCAATTTTCCACCTGCTGTCAGGCATTGATACCAGATAATACCCAACACCAAGTCTTTCCGTCATTCTCTTAACGGCATCACCATCATCCCAGTACTCAGGCCTGAACCTTATAAGCATCTTCAACACCTTCACTTCTCAGTCCCTCGCAGGGCAGTGAGACCTGCCTCGCCATTTTCCCAGTGTGTCTCAAATCCATCCCCCTCTCTGGCCTCGCTCCAAGATCACCGCTGACCAAGTTCAGGCTCTCTTCCTCAGTTCCAAGGCTTTCATGAAGGACTTCTGACTGGTTTTTCTCTCCATCAAGGTCTCTTTCCTCCAATACGTCCTTCACTCTGCAACAAATCTTATCTTCCCGCAAAAGGAGAGTGCTTTCTTGCAACAAATCTCCCATTATCCACAAATAAGTCTAAAACTCTTTAACGTGTACCAGCCCTGACAACCTATCTGGATATTTCTCCTCTCCTGCTCCCGGCTGAGCCACCTACAGACTGCCTCCAGGGAGGTACCCCCCTTTGGCTTCACACTGTGCTGTCCAGGGGGCTTGTCCACCCACCTGATGCTCACCCTTCAATGTCCAGTGCCCTGTCACTTCCCCCGGAAATGGACGCCTCTCTTTTCCACGTTCCCGTTTGTACGCTGTTGATTCTCTGCCATCACCCTCAGTGTCCACCGTCTTGTCTTGCAGTTGCTTGTCTGCAACACTCCCCTAGATTTTAAACGCCTCGAGAGCAGGGGCTATTTTTCACGCACTTTTCTGTTCCTAAAACCAGGCCATTGCTCAGAAGATGTTTGCTGTTGTAACATTTTAAGTGTGAGGATACAGGTCCTAGAGAAAATAGAAACTCTCACAAGTGTGCTCCTCTGGGTGCTGACAGAAGGGGCTCCGGGCTAGGAGTGGGGGACCAGGCTGCTCTGTTACTTTACCTAAATCTTTTGCCACACACCCCCCCATCAAGAAAGAGAGAATTAGTTTACTTCCAGAATATGTACCACTTATTAGTAGCCATTTCTTGCCACTTTACAACTTAAGGACTAATATATTCAAAAATTATAATTTTCTGATATATGTAATTTATATAGATAAATTTATTTATATCTCTATATATTATATATATTTAATATATAATATATAGAGATATGTATAATATATAATGTATATTTACTATATATTTACTATATATAAAAATATCTATATTTATATATAGCTATAAAATATCTATAATTTATATAGATAAATTATATGCTTTATACTATAGTTATACTCTGCTATAATCATATATTATGTATAATATATTATATATAAAATACAATATATAAGCTTTAATACAGTACAAATGTCTAATTATTAGCAATTCCCAGGATACTGACAAATTGGCTTCTTTGTGGTGGCAGTGAAGAATTTTTTTTTTCTTTTTTTGCTCAGGAAGTTCGCCCTGAGCTAACATCGTTGCAAATCCACCTCTCTTTTTTTTGCTTGAGGAAGATTAGTCCTGAGCTACCACCTGTGCCACTCTTCCTCTACTTTGTATGTGGGTCACCTCCACAGCATGGCTAATGAGTGGAGTAAGTCCACACTCAGGATCCGAACCCGTGATCCCCAGGCCGCCAAAGCAGAGCACGCAGAACTTCAACCACTCAGGCGTGGGACTGACCCCCAAGAATTTTTTTTTAGTAGACTAAAGAAACTCTACTTGGTCAGCCATTTTCCTCTAGGTTAATAACTAGTTAGAAAATGTTGCAATATTAAGCAGAAGGGAGAGCCCTTTTTATGTCAGTCCCTTCACACCCACCTGTGAAGTTTCCACAATCAGGCAGTTGAGGAATGAGGACACCACCGCAGGAGCCAGGCTATAGTGAGCCTCTGTGGAGAGACACTTACTGAAACTGCCATTGCTAATGAATCATTTGTTGGGCAGGACTCCATGTGTAGCAGACGCTGATGCGATAGTCTCCGTGGATTTTAATCCCAGACACCAGCTTTGTTTCAGCAGGACGTGCATCTCTGACACGCACGGCCCGCGTCCCAGAGAAAGAATCGGGAGTGGGATGTCTTGGAAAAAATTGCTGGAAGAGCGGGTGAGCAGGCTGCCGAGTGTGTGCAGGTGACAAGGAGAACAGCAGCGACAATTAGAGGCGGTATGGACTTTCTTGCATTCTTCCCTCCCAACGTGGGAACCGTTGTTCCTAAAGTCACGGCATTTTTGATGTGCACAGAAATAGGCTACTGGAAAAGAACAGCGTCCCACCTCACACTGCTCGCCATCATCTGCTGTCACAGCAATGTCTGCCGTGTCCAGATTCTTGGCTAGCCCTGTACATTTTTAGTAATAGCAATCCCAACTTTCGTATTTATTACCCTTGCAAATATTTTCCTGATTGTTGTATCTCAATTTGCTGCAAACCTGCAGACTGTTCACCCAAAACAGTAAAGCAGCATTCAAAGAGCATTTGAAACATGAAGATGAGAATGAGCACGGATGCAATTCATGGCATTCATACAGCTGCAAGGATATGCATCATGCAGAAAACTGCAAGTTCCATGTGGTCTTTGCTAAGAAGGTCGCCATTCCTAGTACAGCCTGGAGTTTGTACAATTCATACCGTCTAAGGCTAATTTCTGTCTTGAATGTCTGACAACTCTCTCCTTTCTAAGAGAGGATTCCCTTTTGCTTTCACGAGCCGTGGTTTCTTCTACTTACATCAGCCTCTTGGATTTCTGTGGTGCCTGATGCATAAATGGCCAGGAGCTAAGCACACGCAACTTTAAACAAGACGACTTGTGGAGAATGTAACTGGGGAGGCAGAAATAAAAACACGAAGTATGGAACTGGAAAAGAGAAGGAAGAGGGAAAATATTCCATCATATGTTTTTTAAACCTAGACGACACGCCCAGTGTTGTAAGGGATGCCGTGTGTCAGGATGGAGTGAAGGTGCGTCCGGGCGTATATTCTCTCTTTCAGTCGTTGGCAAAGTTGAGTCGAGGGCAAGCTTTCCCCCATTTTCCCTCCTGGATGTACTACCACGGGAGGGGATCCCATTGGGAAAGGAAAAGCAGAAGGTCTGAGATCCTGGCCCTGGTGACCTGGCTTCCTTCCAAGGAGCTCCACTTCCAGGAGTGCTGGCCTTCTGTCTTCTGCATTCGGTGCTCTCCCTGGGGAGGGGGCATCTTCTAGGAGCTATCCCCACCCCAGTGTGATCCTGGATGGCCCCATGCATGTGGACAATGGTGCCCACCACAATTCTTGGAGTTCTCTCGATCAGAGGCCGCTTCCTTATCTTGTATCAGGACTGATCTAAGAACCCAAATCCACGCTTAAGTAACCCTTATGCTAGCAAAGCTCTGCCCTCAGGCGTCAAGAACTAATCTTACTGATGCCTTCCTAGCATACAGATTATTATTAGCATCTGCACACTAAATCTTTCTTTTAATGAAACGGCACCATTTCAAGAAGAGACCCAGTGCAGTATAAGGTTTTATTTTACATGGACTCATTTTTATGCTTGTAAATACAGTGCATTTTCCTATACAATTTTATTCATCATTACAGGACTTAGGCGTTATCATATAAGTTTATCCACTACTATAAAGATTACGTATTTGATTAATATGGTTTTTTAAAATCCAAGTTTAGGAAGCTAAGTTAGTGATGGAAATGACTGTTTGCCTACTAATGCTTGCTTACCTTTCAGGATTCAGTCCAATGATAGTTTTTTGAGGTCGAGGCTCCTGCCTGCCCAGGTCTCCTCGGCAGGCATCGCAGCCTCACTTCCTGCTCTGTGAAACACGGGCCGTGTTTGTTCTGACCTGTTCACCAATTGCCTTTCCTCTTATGTGATAAACTCCCAGAAGCAGGGGCCACACCTCGACCCCAAAGACCCCGCCCAGGGCCTGGATAGTGGTGAGCCAACCAGAGCAGGTGTAGTTCAAGAGAGTCCAGAATCCAGGAAGTCAGATTTCACGTCTCATCCATGGGAATGCCTTTCTCGCCAGGCAGAGGGCGTGGACGTAACAGATGCTCAATAAATATTTGTAAAATGGGAGAATCCATGAGTGATCAGAGGATGAAGAGAGGCGTGGGTGTATAATTTAAAAGTTAATGAATAAATACATGTACCTCTGAGAAGCTCTCCCCCCTGTGTATTCAATGCTGCAGTCTTCTCCCATTTGACCACTGTTGATGTGCGTCCCCTGGAAGTACCCGTGGATGTGTCCAGCCACATCAAAGGGGTCACCACACAATTCCGGTATCGTCAGGCAGAAGAAAACTACCCCAGCCCCCTATCCTAAGAAAAGAAAGTGAGAATATTAAATAACGAAACAGTTTTCATCCAACAATGAAGAACAATTGCTTGGGTGGTAGGAAGTCATTAAGACCAATTTCTACCCCTCTAATATACTGGCAAGAACTCTGTACCTTCTGTTCCATAGAGATGTAGCTAAACCAAATCAGAAAGTGACAGATGGTTTTTTCCAAAGCGCTTCTCGAATATTTTTGCACAGAAAGGAGGGAGGAACGTGCGATGCCCTTCGTCTCAGCGCATCCTGCTGACCCCCAGAGTTCCAGGTAACACACTGTCCGCTGGGTGTCTGATGGGCGCCAACACTGCTGCCTTGGCTTTTATTGTGGGGTTATGATACTGTTGTTTCAGATGCCAATCCGATTTTAACACGTGTGTGTGCGTGTGCGTACGTATTTTTTTTACAGACCCAAACAACAAAGTAAGCATTGTGTTTTGGGATTTCTTTCAAATGTGTCGCATTGACAGAGATGTTTTGCTAGAAATGTACCAGGACTGTGCCTGCTTAGTCCCCAGTAGCCCATTTCTATGCTCTTCATTCAATTGTAAACGTGTCAGCAGGAATCCACGACCATAGATGACAAGCAACCGTAATAATGTGAATGAATAACATAGACGTTGGGTTATTGTTATCCTTGAGGAAATCTTATGTTCCTCCATTCAAAAGAAAAAAAAACACGAGAAACGTCTGAAAGTGATATTAAGCAGATGTTAGACTGGAGCTGTCAATCTTGTCTAAGCAGGTGCTAATGTGTTATAATTATCCCTTCTGGCAGTTGATGTTTAGGGTTTCGGTTCCCACCTAGTCAATCACAGCTGTAATTGTTAAGCTGCTTCCACTGCTAATATGCTGGGTAATAACCAGAGGCTTTAATATTTGACATTTACCGTCAATTACCTTTCTTCTGACACGCGTCTCCTCTACACCAATATCTGTAGATTGGGCTCTCTCATGACTTTGGATAAAATAAACAGAATTGCATGGCAAAAAAAGGAAATAGAAATAAAAATCAGCTCTGTGTGTCTGTCTTGACTGTGCCACCCTGGGTTCCTAACAAGGCACAATGGCCTCACTTCCCTGGAAGTGTTACCTGGATGCCGACTTGGCACGTGCTGGAGGACTCACTCCCAAGGATTTTGCCCTCGTTCCCTCTCACTGGTAATCTTGATTTCTCTCCAAGAACGGAGAGGCCGGGGGGCAGCAGGTTTACAACGGCCCCTCCCCAGCCAGAGGGTCAGTCGTGTGAAAATCTGCAAAGAGCACCAACCACATTTCCTCCCAAAGATCTTACTTTTCTGCATCTGCCTTAATTTTTAATAACGAAATAAAATGGGCAGGAAAAATGGTGATGGGAAAGATGCAGGGCTCCGACGTCACGAGCCTGGGTTTGAATCCATGCTGCGCCACTCGCTGACAAATTCAGGAAATCACCTCCACTGCCTGAGCTCCACTTTCCTTTTCCGTGAAACAGGGTGTCTGTGGTGCTCATGCCAAGCCTGAGCACGTGGCTGGCACAGAGGAAGGGCAGCATTGTTCGCTGTGGTATCCAACTGTGCAGCCTCACCATGGTGTGCTGACCTGGCTGGAAGCTGCCTCTGCACCTGGCACCTCAAGAGCTCAGTGGCAAATGACTCTATGACAAATGACTCTGTGGGAGTCGAGCTCTCCCACCCGCTGGAGCGGTGTTCGAGCAGGACCATCCCTCGTGTGTGCATCCCACCGCGCCAGGCCAATGAGGACCCTGTGAAACTGTTGGAGGAGGCAGCGGACTCCAGAGCGTGGGAGTCACCCATGAGACACTGTCACCGGGATATCAAGCCTCCAGAAAGCCCCCAGGCTCTGGACTGCCCCAGGCTCTTGGGCTTGGTTCCAAATATGGCGAGCCCACTTAAAGTCCAATTCCACTGATGGGCACCAAGGAGAACACCCAGAAAGAGTGCTGAGTCATGAGACTGGGAGCCCGCTTCCCTGGACGTTGTGGCTGTGGTGTCGCATCACGCAACCCTGGAGAGCTCCAGCCACATGAGACAGCGAGAGGAACCCCAGAAAGGTCCCAGTTACCAGAGGTACGTAGAGAAGTTTTCCTTGGTGGATGTTCTTATTGAAGGCCCAGGTGAAAACCCCAGGGGGTTTCTCTAAGAGATGTCATCCAGGAGATTACTTACATTATTTTAATCCTCAAGGCACACACACACACACACACACATGAACACATACGCACAGCACACTCCACACCACATACACACACACGCATATATACAGACACACCCCACACGCACAAACACGCACACGTAAGATCCAGCCAGTTAAATTTTTGGTCTATTACCCATTGTGAACTAATGTCCTTTAGGTTTTCTGCACTATTGTCATGGGCGTTTCTGTCTGTAACCTCACGGGATGGTTCAGTACTTTTGTGGAAGGCAGGAGAGGCTGTCCTCACTCTGGGTGATGCAGCAACATTGACATCTGATGATGGTTTGGTCTTGGGGTTGACAGTGCCCACAGGAAGGTCGACGTCGTCTCTTGTCACCCCACTGACCTCTCCTCATTGGGTCTTGTCTTGAGGCCCTATACATCTCTATGGGTTGAAACTCTACTTGAAGATACCCCAACATTTGGACACATTTTTCATGAGAATAAATTTATTATTTCGAGGATTATGCAACTTTCGGAGATTTTCAGCGTGTGTGCATGTACGTATGTCAGGATGCGGGTGGAGGGGAGTAAAGGAGATTTTCCTTTTTAAAAATAACTTAGCAGAAAACAAATATCTGCAACTGCTCAGAAAGGTATACTCCCTCAATTAGAAAAGAGTAATTTAACTTGTTATTCTCTTTTTCAGACATGTGGGCAATAAACCAACCGGTGAGATATATTGCACCAGTGGCAACCACATTGCTATCTTGAAAACAATATTTTTGCAAGTTATTAAGTGCTCCTTATTCCCTGCAGAAGAAAGGGGCTTGTTTCAAGGGGATCCTGTTTAAAGTTTAAATTGGAAAGGATGCGCGTGGATCTGACAGCTGGCAGCATTAAGACTTCAAAGCAAAGCAAATGAAGCTGGACCCAGTCATTGTGTAATAAAATGTGAAGTCATGTAATAGTGCCCTTTTAAGCCACTTGGGACTTTTAAGACTTCAAATAAAATGCTATTAGCACAGACAGATAAACAATCTAAGCCGCTATTTGCCTGGGGTGATACCCTTGTGATTTACAATGGGCAAAGAAAATACTGCAGCCTAGGTGTTGAGAAAGAGTGACACGAACGTTGGTGATCTCTTCTCCTTGGTGGCAGAGCCTTGGATCTCACACCTGCTGAACATTTCGCTTCCACATGCCCGTCTCATGGATGGCGGCCACTCCAAAAGTGGTTCCTATTTTCAGTTTTGTGACACAAACAAATTAAAGGAAAAAACATGAAATGTGACAAAGTTACTATTTTTTTAGTTGAGTAAGAAAAAAGGAACATTGTCTGTTTTGCTTTGATTATGAGCGGTATCACCAATGGTGGAGGTTGCTGAGAGCCATCAATTCTGTTCTCTTTTTAAGCGCACTGCTTGACCTCGAGGAAATAAACGAAGATGCCCCCTCCCACGGAACTTCCTTTCAACTTAGGAGGGGCCTTGCCCCACGCACGTTGCGGGTCACAACAGCAAAACTGTTCAGTGAGGAGAAAACAGGAGCGGTTTGACCTCTGCGGGGCCAGTCCACAGAGCCCACTGCCTCCACTTCTCTTCCGAGGAGGTCTGCTCCGGGACATTTCAGTGTCCGGGACAGGGTGGCAGCCAGGATCTCCATAGCTCTTTTGCCTTGGAACTCAGCTTTTCAAACATTTCCCTGCTTCTCCAGCTCACACCGTCCCCAGTGCCATTGAGCCAGGCCCTGCAGAAAAAGTGCCAATCCAAATTAGCCTCTGTGGCCCAGAGAGCCCAGGGTGCGCGTCTAAACAAAAACCTGGATGGCAGCTCCCGTTTTAATAGCCGCGGTGTATCTCGTCAGCCACTGATGCCTGCCTCCGTCCTACAGCTGGCACGGGTGCACAGGCGCACCCGGCGTCTTTCTCCAGGCACGTTGTTCGTCTGTCTCCTGTTTCTGCCTGGGCCACCGTTGAGCTGCAGGAGCCAGAGTAAAATACGCCAGATAATCCTGGCAGAGGTGCTGGCAGCTGATGAATTTGACTCCCCTACACACAGTACGCCAGGGGAAGCGGCGAGGGCTCTTTGAACACCGCTGTGCCAGCCGGTGAATTTTTCCTGGCTTCCACCTGAGGGTGGAGGAGGTACACAGACAATCGGCGTCGCCGTCATCAAAGCGAGGGGCTGTCTACTTCCAAACGCGCTGAGCACCTCTCGAGTCTGAGAAGTAGAATCTGGGTTCACTGTTACCATCCAAATAATCAACAGTCAAGTAAAAATAAAACGCGATAACAGCAACTACTTAGGAATAAGCCAGTAAGGCTAGTGCCTCTTTAAATAGAAAAGAAAGAAAGAAAGAAAGAAAAATATTCTACAAGTTCTACCAAAAAGAATGTCATATTTCTATAGACCCCAAATCCCCTCTGTTTAAATAGGGTGATTAATATCAGCTCCTGTAGGAAATTAAATTCAGGGAAGAACAGTAATATGCAGATATGCAGATTTCTGCGCAGGATGGCCATCTCTGGGTAGGGAGCTGGCTGATTAATCTGCATCCTCAGAATACAAAATGAAAGCGTGGGCTCTCCTGGGTGAGCACGAGAAACGACTTTTCCCTCCACACGAGGGACAGAAAAGGACTCAGGAGACACCACGGAGGAAGGTCGCTGTGCCATGCGCCGCGTGCTGTGCAGGGCGAGTCTCCGGGACTGAAAACACCGGCTCAGGTTCCTGAGCGCTTCATTTCAGGGCTCTCAGTGTGATCTTTAGAAATTTCTCCCTCCCTCATTTCTGGAGACGGGGAAGAAGGGCCAGCTGCCCCTGTTTATTAATTGCACACTCATCTTCAGTCCCTCCTCCAAGGCGTGTGTTAAAGGGCATTCCGTTCTTCCACGTCAGCCCCAGTGGGAGCTCTCAGGGAAACAGAATGTGATATACGTGCCACGACCCTCAGAGCTCACACGCAACCGAATAAACCTCCACACATCGGGGACATTTCCTTCTGAAAGACTGAATGGAGTAGACAATTTTTTTTAAAATATAATGCCAGAAACTTAATTTGCAAATGTAAATTACTCCCCTCATAATTTCAAACCCTCTCATCATTTCAAAGTGTCAATGTGGTCATAGCATCTGGTCTGGAAGGAGTATAAGATTTTTGATCATTGAATAATGGTACTATTTATTTTTTTGAAAAAATAATATTTACAGCAAGATGCAGTAGGTCATTTTCAGTGGGATTATTTTTGGTTGTTACTGGGAACTCAAGCCTGTTATTCTGAGCCATTCAGGGTGTCTCCAATAATTGTATAGAAGAGGCATTATGCTATATTATTAAAGCTGTAATTTCCTGCTGAATCTGTCTGGATGTTTCTTTTTATCACTTGGCAATTTCTATCTAGTTATGGCATAATTAAGTTTCCTGACCCTGCTCACTCTCTTAACAGGACGCTTAGAAATACACTAGAATTGCAGATCTTCAGGCTGATGTCCTCTCTCCCCACACAGTAATGGAATAAAATTATTAATCCAGTAATTGTACAGAACACATTACTTTGCATTGAATGTTCCTGGTTCTCATTTTCTGTCGGTCACAATCAGCTCGAGGGTACAAATCATTTCTGCAGGAGCATGGCCTGGGAAGAAAGCCTCTCGTTTGCTCTCCGGGAGCTACCTGCACAGCTGTGATTGTTCAGGGCCTAAGACGGCGCCAGGCTCCAGCCAACAAAATGAAGTTAATAAGATGGACTAAGGAACAAGATATTGTCCTGCCTGCAGCTCGTGTGCCAAAATTAGAGCCAAGGGCCAGATGATAAGCAGCATTTCTGAAGGCGGTCCCCTAAGTGGGTTTGAAGGACTTGCTGAGCCTCGGGGCACACCAGGCAGCCAGAGGGCTCGCCACACGCCTCCAGGTTATTTAGAAGGCACTGAAGCTCCATCTACAACTCCTTTACCAGAAATAAAGGGGCTGCTTTAGCTTTCCTCGTGTGGGTCCCCACATCTTAAGGGCTTTGTAAATCAAGTCCTACCACCTGCAGGCAGATGGGCATGGGGCTGCGAGGTCAGGGGCTAGAGGGCCCGGAGGGCTGCCCCCAGGCTGAGGGCATGCTCTAACACCCACCAAAATGCCCCGCGAGAGAGCCGAACCATGTTCCAGATTCTCTCTCCCCCGGCCCTGCCAGGCACACCCTGCAACTTAAAGGAAAGATGCTATTGAAACGGAGCGTGAGTGGAGGCTCACGGGCCTGAGCCCTTGGTCTGCCAGGGTGAGCTCGCCCAGCGTCGGCAGAGCAGGAAGCCAGGCTGCTCTGCCTGTTTAGTCAAAACCCCGTGCAAGTCTGATCACAGGGAGGATAAACGGCCAAATGCAGTCCCCATCTATCCCCATCTTCATAACAACAGTGGAGATTCGATTCTGAGGCAGTAACAGGTTTCCAAGCAAAACGATCTTTGCCGACGAGTGTTTATTTATGTGTAAGCTGCGTAACGACATGATATACACACTCTGTGAGGCATGTGACAACATGCGCTTATACTACAATCAATGCATGTACCGTGAATGCATTTTGTTTCAAACGCCGTAACATGTCCTTGGTCCTTCCTGGAGACCCCGGCACGGCTTTTCTGGTCCCTGCTGAGTGTAAACCTCAGTGCCAGGCCATGGTTCTTACCTAAGCAATTCCAGGACCAACCAACAGGTTTATAAACTAAGCCTTGTAACCTCCTCTCACAGTTCGAATAAGGAACGTGTACAATTTTCATTCCTCTGATAAGTGCTAGTAATCAGTTAATAAATATGCTGTTTTAAAGTTTATTGGCAATAGGTCGGTTTATAACCATGTAGAGAAGTGGTTGTTATAATGTGTTGTTTAGATGGTACAAAAATAACTTATTTCCACTGAATCACCCACGACGGAGAGGAAGCCCCAGAAATCATGGGGAAGCCCTCGCAGAGGTCATGTGGTATAAGGGTCATAGACAGTAGCAAAGGTCCCAGATAGTAATGTCAGTCTATCTACATGCTAACTTATTGGCTCAAACCAATAATTCTCAACTGGAGGCGGGTTTGCCCCCAGGGGACATTTGGCAATGTCTGGAGACAATGTGTGCTGTCACCCTGGGGGTGGGTGCTACTGGCAAGTGGTAGAGGCCGGCGATCTACGTGTCGCTGAACGTCTACAATGCACGGGACAGCCCCCACCCCCAACCAAGAATTATTTGTTGAAAAATGCCAATGGCACTGAGGTCGAGAAACCCTGAGTTACATGGACAAAAATTAGTTGCAAAAACTAAAAAAGTAAATCCCAGCCTGAGAGGCTGGCCCACCCACCAGCACCAGAGAGAGCCGAGGTATTAAAATTTATTCTCCCAACTTCCCACCTTCAGAAACTTAAACACAAGGGAAGGGCAAAGGGGGATATTTTCAACTGTATATGTTTTCTTTCCTGGCTAAAAGATAAACCATCAAAGGAGGTGAATGAGAATTAAGGGGTTTCTCTTCCTCCATCCCAGATTCTACTAAAAAAGTGAAAACAAGATGGGAAAACAAGTTGTCCCACTGTGGAAGCAAATTTAACTGTGGAAGGTATAACTTATGCTACCATCAGCCCGCCCACATGCAGAGATAAACAATGCACATGCATCCTGTAAGTTGCGTGAAACACAGCTATCCGGGCGACAGAGGCCACTGTGCAGGAAGGTTGAAGGTTAGAAACTATGACATTCAACATGTGAGTCTGCAGAGGGAAATAGGATCCTGCTTTTAATTTTTTTTTTTCCCCCATGGAGCTGTCAAAATTTCTTTAGGTTTCAAAGGTTACAGCCTCTGTACCCAAAGAAATGTATTAATAAAGGCAATTAAAAACCCCTTCTGCAAGATCAGTTATTCTACTTAATTTTTGAAAGTAAGGTGAACTGCGCCTCACTTTTGTTTTGCTGTAAGCCTGTAAATGCCGCCTACGAGAAGTCACACTCGGGAACTACTTGGTTGATTCCAGCTGCTTTCATTTAAAAATTCACCAGAGAACGAGATACTCCCAGAACTCCCCTTTGCCGTCTCTGAATCAGCTTCTAATAAACACGCATTTGGGGGAGAAGGCTGATGGCGAGACGATCGCTTAACTTCCTATTGTTTCATTGATAAAAACGATCCAGGAAGGAGAAGAATATTTTAACCGTTTCCTTTGGCTTTCCATCGAGAAGGCTGAAAGACATTTCTAAAATAGATCTATTTTCTTTTCATTCTACAGAATAATGCATGAATGATTATAACATATGCTCTATCTCCCGTTTTTTTTCTCCACCAGTGGAAAAGTGCCTGACACTGTAATCACAACTTGTTGGGTTTTCAATCTGATGCTGTCCCGTTTTATCAGGGTAGTTAAACGTCCATTCTTGTTCGGTGTGATAAATGTTATGGCCATTTAACAGTAACGAAAAAGAGAGACGTGTTAAACCAAATATTGCTTCAGATTGTGTCTTTTATTCTCCTTTATCATCATATCTTAATTTATAGTATAATCATCATTATCACGACTGTCAGCCTCATTTAACCTTGCCTGATCTCCCAGGATCCTTTGCTGTCAGGTCTGATTGCCTACCTTCTGCTGACTGGCTGATAATGGCTGACAGATTAGCCCTCCCCAAGAGGAAGACAATGATATATAGAACAGTGCGGCCTGCTCTATATATTAATGAGGAGCTGGCAAAGCTTTGATAAGGCTGCGGAATAATTCATCAGTGAGAGAAGGAGCTTGTAAAAGTGGAGGAACATTTCATGGGAAAAACACCTGGGAGGCTGTAATGACCCAGCAGCTAAATGCCTGTCAGCTGTCTTCGCTCTGTTGTAATTAACATCAGATAGCGGGCGTATGGATAACCTGAGGAGTTTATCAACCCCCAATCCGGTTACATTCTCTCCATGTTGCGCCCATCGCTCCGTCTTTTACAACATATTTAGCAAGCCAGCAATTAATAGCTCATTTTCTTTGGCATTAGGAACTGTTTATCTTCTAAACTAGCTCTTATCAGAGGCTGTTACCTATGAAAGCAGGAGTCACTGGTGCTTTTTGTGTTCCAGTCGTGGCACTTACTCCGCAGAGGCCTGCTTCGCCATTAGATACAATGCTTCAGATGGCTACTTGAGTTTGAATGCACCGTCATTACAGGTATTATATGAAATTGCTTGTGTTGTGTGAAGGGGATTATAGAGGTTCTGGATCAATAACTTCGCTGGATGCTGGGAGCGATTACAGTGCTCTGTCAATTTTCCCCATTTGGCTGTCAGTGTTGATTTACAACACACCACCTCTTTTATTCACATCAAATCACTCATTTCATTGGTAAATTCTATATATCTCAATTTACTTTAAGTAGCTGATTTGTGTAAAAATAAAATGACTTCCTCTTCTGTGTGTGCAACAGACCTAATCCTATATAGTAATAAAAAGTGTAAACACAAGGAAACTCTTTGTCCTCTTCAAAGCCACACGGGCGGAGCGCCGTGGCGCCCGCTACATAAAACCGCTGTGATTGAAATCTCCCCATCACCTGGGCTTCGTGCAGACCACACCCAGCCTCTTCAGCTTTCTTTATTTTTTAATAGTGGTAAGAAACCTCGGACCTGCTCAGTCTCTTCGAGTGCAAGCAGAGGGATGCGTACGGCGGGTGTGTCCTCCGGCCCTCACTCCTACCTCTGTTCTCACATTGGTAGGGGGCTCTTGTGCTGCTGTGCGGGCACAGCCCTGCCTTTAAAACTCCAGGACCACAAACTCGGCCTTTAGAACCTTCACCTTATGCTGATAGGCAGGCTCACGCTCTGTGCAAACTGCCTGAGCGTTCCTTCTTTCTTTTCCTTTTTCATGTGTGTGCGCACATGCACACGCACGGTGATTGATGAAGTGTATTGTCAAAACTCAGGAGAAAGAAGTCCAGAAGCATTTGGGAAAGGGAAAAGTCCAAAAGACACAGGATATGTGTCAGGAACAAAGTCTAGATTTTTGGTACCTATAGCAATTCTCTAGAAGTCTTCAGACCAGGGAAGATATTGGGCAAATTCAGTTCTATCATTCCACACATCTCAGCGTGCCTGGGATAAAATTTCATTTGGGAATTTACTTTTTGAACCTTAACTTGACATTTCTCGTTAAGGTTTTCCAGTATTTCTGACCTAAAAGAGGCTCTTGGAAAACTGTATACTTTACACAGATAAATAAAACTTACATAAACAAAGTATTTACAAAATGGTCAAAATGCCCCCAGAAATTCTCCTGCAACGATTGTCTATGGCTCAGACAGACAAATGAATAAACCGCTGGATCCACCTACCTATTAACGCACACAATTTCTGGTACTGTAGCTATTCGAACACCAGGCTGCAGAGGAGGAAAAGCATGTGTTCATTGTCTGTCCTGGCATAAAATGTCCTTTGCACAAAAAAATACAGATTAATCCTGCACATCTGCAGCTTTCACATTTATTCATTCACTTTTGTATATTTCTGATATATTTTGCACAAATTATAAAGCCAGGGGAAAATACAGGATTCTATTAAAAATGAAATGAGTTAAAAAAAAAAAACTCTATAAACTGTCTATATTTTCTGAAAGGCCCTATTGTCCCAGAGAGCATAATTTTATTTAATATGCAACTGAAATCACAGATCTTCAAAATCTACTGTTTCTTTGCCCATTATAAATCAGCGCCTTCACGCAGGGTGCTAGGTTTCCAAAGTTAAGTACGTCTCCATGATGCAAGGGCAGGTTAGACAGATGGAGTGGAATGTTCTACTCAACATCAGCACTAGCACAGCAGGGAAATGGGAGTCGAAAAGGGAAGAGGAGCAGCAACAAGCCCCAAAGGGACATGCCCACTCGGTCGGTCAGGCCCACACTGCAGGGCACACACCTGGCCAACCTGGCCTTGCAAGGACTTAGGTCACTGTGTGCCTGGGTCTCTTCTTAAGCACGTCGTGGCACTAGAGAGACTGCTTGCCTACCAGTCTCTTCATTTGTCACCTGTCATGCTCAGACTGGACAGAACAGAAAGAAGCACCATCTCAGTTTCGTAGGTAAGAAAATGCACGTCCACATGGCTTGCTTTGATGCGCCCACCGGGAGAGGCGGGCCCAGAATTCCAAGCCCTTGTCTCCAGAATCAGACATGGTTTCAGTTCAGACACGCACGTCAGCTGGTGCTGCTGACTCCACGTCAGTCAAAGGAAATATTTCGAGCGGAACAGTACACCACGCACTGGGAATGGGGAACAGAGTGAGGAGAGGAAGGAGACCCATAGACATTTAAATAGGACCCTTGCCCTCGAGGAGTTAATGGTCCACTTGCAGAGATGGGACAGAAACTCATAGAAATGAAATTTAAAGAATATCATAGCACTGCCATAGTAAAAATATTGTAGGACTCAATAATCTTAACTGTCAAATTAGCTTTACAGGCAATAACTGTTATGAATCAGGTAGAAAAAGCTCATTTTTACCTGGAGTAACCACGAAAGGAATTACAGAGTAAGGGAGATTTTAATAGATCTTGGCACATGAGGACAACCACAGCAGTCTGGGGCCCTCCCGAACACACACAAATTCATGCAATTACTCTTAAAGGAAAGTTGAATTTCATGGAAAATTATAACGTAAATCTGTATTCAGACTGATGTATGACAAGCTACTGTTTGGAAAACTCTAGTTTCAAAGGAACAATAATCCACTTTAAAATAGCAATTTATAAAAGACGGTAGCTTTTAATATATAAACCCCTAGAGTTATGTCTGACATTACACAAAGGATATATGTATTACATAACCATTTTCAAACAATAGTAAAAAAATTCAAATTAAGAATTTATATGCATCTCTGAAGCAGCCACCAAATTTGCTTAGGGAAACAATGTGCTTTGAAAAGTTACAGAAAATACTAATAGACAACCAAAATTCAATCACAATTTTAATAACAAGTCCAAAACAAAAGGAATATCCAGAAGGCTGCTGTCTGGTAAAACATCAAGGTGGAGTGTACAGAACGAGCCATGAGCCCAAGGGTACACTTTACCTACTGAGCTGTACTAAGTACAACACAGACATCATGAAAATATCAGAGCTACACAAATATTGCTACTTAATGAGTGACTGAAAAAAAGGCAGCCCTTACAGTTGATGGAATTTTTCTGTCTTGACTGGTCAGAGGGAACAGGAAGAGAAAAGGAATATGTACCAAGCCTCACCTTCCTGGGTCAAAGTAATTTCTACCACATTATTATGAGTGTGTGTTCGTCAAGGACAGGACTCCCTCCCTTCTCTCGGCCTCTCCCTCCAAGAGGTGCCAAGGAGCTCAGTTACCAGACAGCATCTGAGAAGGGCATCCCGAAAGACGTCCACACGCCTTTGCTCCTGAAACTCCTCCTAGCACCAGAAATAGGACCTAGCACATAGCAGGCACTCAATAAAAACCTCTGGAAGAACTGAATGAATGAATGAATGAATGAATGAATGATGTTATCCAGAAAATAAATGACAATGTAAATGAGTGGGGTTGAGGCTCTATTAATCCCCTTACACTTGTGTTTTCCAAAACCAAAGCTGATTTCATGATCGTTAATAAAGTATTAATGGTATATCTTTAGGCTCTGAATTCTCTTTAAATAGGAGCTTAATTTTGATTAGTAAGCTTTTACTCATTTATCATTTAATTTTCATTCAGAGAGAAATCAATGTGATTTAGATAGAAATACAACAGGGCCATTAAAAACAATATTGGCCTTCTGAGGAGTGTTGGTGCCATCTTGAATCCCGTGTTTTTGACAACTTTGAAAATCCTAGTCATGTCAAGGTCAAGGTCATATGGAAGCCACATTGACCATGAAAAGTACTGACGTGGGGCAGTGACGCCCAGGGGATGGGGTTTATAATTTTTAGTTAGTTATAGACTTTCTTTATGTTACTGCTGTTTTCAATTTGCCAGAACGAGGGGACAGAAAGGCTCCTCATGCATCTGGGTGTGCACTTGCTCAGATCTGCCCGCCCACTCTGATCGAAGCTGAAGGACAGCCCGTGTAAACTCTTCATCATGCTGAAGGCAGACGGGGACAGAGGAATTCAGTCGACCTGCCATTTTGATTTAAAATAACTAAAACCACTGCACAGCAGTCAGAGAGTGGATTGAAAAAGAAAGCGTTCCTTTTTTTCCTTCTTCTTCTTAATGCTGCTATTTGTTAACAAATATCCATTGTTACTGATTTAGTTGCTACTTTTAAAAGCAAGTATTTCAGTTTTAACTCTGTGGCCAGGACAGAACCCTCAGTAATGGGCAGGATGGAGGGGAAATAGTAATGGAGATTTTGGGGTGACGCATTTAATTGTTCAAATGAAAAATAATTGAATGCTTAGCCCACTGAAAGCAGTTTATCCCCACGGGGCCCTTAGTGTTTCGTGTCACTTAGTATGACCATGTTCGGGCCGGAATGGACGGCTCCCCCGAGAAGCAGGTTATTTGCGGTCTGTTTAGATGGCTATTTCTTCTAGGAAGAATTCCTTTTCCTTGAGAGGAGAACACTTTAACCAAAAAGTGAGATAAACATAAATGCTGGCAATAATAAACTATTGCCAAAGGTGAAAAAAGCATTCCTAATTGGAGGAAGAAGAAAAAAAAAAGAAAAGAAAAGAAAAGAAAAAATGAAGGGGGACCCGTCTAGCTTGCAAGTAATCCAAGAATCTAGTTATAACTCCATATTCCAAACTGCTTTTTCCCCAGTTTGTAAAATATTTGACAACACAGAGTTCTCTATCTTCTTAGGTTGTTATTTGGCCTGTTAATAGGATAGAGAGAATATTGATGATTTTTGGCTCCAATTTCTTAAAACAAAATAAAGATGCACAATCTCTCAATGTGAATTTGCATCACAAAACAATCCTATTGTGTTCAGGGACCCTGAACTGCTGCCCTCTCAAGTCCGATACCCTGTGTTCACGTGAAACGTGCAGTTGTCTGTGTCCGTGTCCCCAGGAGGAACCTGGGACGGTGGGGGTGTGGGGTCTTCCACACCTAAGGCGGCCCGGGCTCCATCTTTTGGGGAAGGGGGAGGGGCAGGCTGCAGAATCTGATTACAGATTCTAACCTTCCAGGGGGCTCCCACATCGCAGGGCGCAGCGTGCCGCCCCCTTGATAAAACGGTACCAAGCTGCATGGACAAGGCTTCATTCCCCAGCCTGAGTCCTGCTCCTCCTGGGCCCAGAGGTTTTCTTTCTGAGGAAGTGTCTGCATCCCTCCTTCCTTTTGTCTCAACCGGAGGGTTTAATAGCTAAAGTAACTGAAAAGGACTAACAGCCGAGGCTCTGGTTTCCAGAGTAACCGGAAAACCAGAACCCGGTCTCCATGGCAAAGAGAAAAGCTATTTGCTGCAGCCTTTTCAGACCTTGAGCAGACACTGACAGTTTTCCTATAATCACCCCCGATTATTTGTAGCAACTAACTATATTATAATGTTAACTATAGGAGGTCTTTGAAAATATGCGAACTGACAAAAAAGGGATAAAAATATACTGGGTTTTCCTCTGCTTTAGCTACGAATACATTATCAATTTAAAATTTACAAAATAGTCGGTCCTAATAATTCAACCCAAAGGGGGTAACGCCCATCTTTCAGCTTTCTTTAGTTCACTTAGGGTAGCTACATCTATTTGGAAGTCTGCATACAGTCTAAGTATCTGGAATCCACGCGTTTCTAGCAAAGAGTCCAGTGAGAATGGATATGCAACATTTATATATTCAATTTCAGCTACTATAGATCCACTGCCCATTATCCAGTAGTTGGTAGCTGCTGTTTCTTTCTGTCATTTGCAAGACATGCCCAAATTCTGCTATACGTATATGCATGCCTGTGTGCTTGTCCTGGCTGCATGTGGCTCACTCCGGCCTGGGAGAATCGCTCGCTTTGCCAAAGGTTTGCTTCCTGTGCCTGGAGGCACAGCCTGCTGGTGGGCCTGCCTGCATTTCTTGACTGTTCTCCACTTGAACGCGGAATGAACTTGAATTTCAGTCTCATCTGTTATTTAAAAACCAAAATCTCTCCATAGGGCACAGTTAACAATTAAGCTTATTATACGTTCGACTAATAATATTATAGTGTTAATACAGTTCCAATGTTAAGTCTGTGCAACTGAAATTCTGGATGAAACAAAGCACAATGTTGTGACCCATTCTTCTCCAGGTCTCTCTGTCTCTCACACACACACTCATAAATACACACAAATATGTAGCTAGCTACGAGTGTGTATGTTACATGGCATATTTCAAATTTCTTACATATGTCTAAAAAGATTACCATCAAAATGTGAAGTAACATTACATTAATAGAAAAATGACAACTATTGTGTTTTCAGTTTTCTGGGGGAATGTAAATATCTTCTCTTTAAGGGATATAGATGAAAAGAAAAGTCCAAATAAAAATCACTTAATTTTTATTCTATATGTAAAAGCTTCCATTAAAAGTTCTCAACTTGTCTTTGATAAAGTTTGGAGAATAAAATTTGGGAAATAAATATCATGCTGTGTCACTTAGAAATTGCCTCATTTTTAAACGGCACAATTTAAAAAAAAAGACATTGTTTAGTAATTTAGAAGTTTACTTAATTAGCTATTAATCAAGGTCTGAATTTAAGTTTTTCGATTGTTATTTAAAAACAAACATGCACACACTTTGATTTAAAATTCAGGGTGTATATATGCAAATCTCCACTTACTTGCTATTTGTCCTCTCTAGAAAGCATCCCAAATGACTAAGAGACTTATATGCCAAGCCACAACTGGAGCATCTGTCTAAAGTGTCAGATCCATAAACAGAACCAATCAACCCAAAAAGAAATCAGCTCAATAGGTAATAATGCCCCCTCTCTTTTTCTGGTTTTGTGTTTCTTCCCCAAATGTATTTGAGAAAATCTGATGTCCTTCAAAGGGAGAGACCATTACCAGTCAGCTGGTCTGCACAGTTCACGCTCACGTTTCCTGAGAGGGCCTGTCGCCGGCTCACCCCTCAGGCCGGCCAGGGTCCGCCTGGAAAGCGGAGGGCCCAGGGCAGCGGGGCAGGGGAGGTGCAGGACATGCGTTCAGTGTTGGAAGTGGGGAGAAAGCAGTGGACGTGTGGGACCTCCACCAGGATCACAAGGAAAGCTTCGCAGAGTAAAGAGCGGTTGCCTTGAATCCCAGCTGTGCCACGTCTCCACACTGTCCCAAGGCTCCAGTTATCTATCAGATTGATCTGCGCTGCGTGCCTCACTCCTGTTACATGCTGGGTTTTATAAATTGCTTAAAGATAAAAGCTCACCCTGCTGTAAAAAGAAGTAAGATATAATATTGAATTTGCGCTAAAATGAAAAGTTTCCTGGTGCCCCTTATATATTTAAAATTGCTGTTTTCTTGCAGTGAATATAATTCACCGTCTTTTCCGAAGGATAATCCCGTAAGGGTTTGACCAAACAAAAATCCTCTAATGATTGCAAATGGCTCAAATATTCTGTCCAGTGAGTTAAGTGATGAAAGTTTCCATGTTAAAAGAAATAATAAGTGGAATTTCACACATATTATAGTAATTGTAAAGCATCCAATTTACATAGAAATAATGGGAAAGAATTCTGACCATGGCGTTTTAAGTGAATCATTACAGGCATTGCTGATACACTTAGAAGCTGCAATATGCCAGGTATGTTTCTTTTAGCATAATAAGTCCTGTAATGGAGCCTTTAAAAGCTTAAAATGTATAGTTAGATTAACCTTTCTGTTTTAAGGGTTTTTTCCCCTTAAAAAAAAAAAAGGCCAGAAGAGGAAAATAGAGAATCATTAAGAAGCCAATTAAAGTAATAAACCCCTTCTCCCCTCCATCCGCCGACTCCTTTGAGGCCCTTCTTCCACGACTCATTATTTTGTTCACTACAGTAGATTTTTGGTAAATTTTGGTTATTTTTTCTTCCTTGTTTAAGATTCAAGAATTCACTCAAAACCTCGAACAAAGTACGGCGGTGGTTGTGAGAGGAGCGTCTCTGAGAAGGGAAGGCAGACTTCTCCACCAGAAAGGCAGGTTTACTGGGACAGCTTCCAGCTGAGGAAACGTGAGAGGTCCAAAGCAAGGAACCTGGCTTTTGTCCTTGGAAGAGATTCTCAGAAATGTGGCTCTTGCTTTTTCCTTTCCCAAATTAGCCTTTTATGGAGTTAATATTTTATCCCAGCAAGGGGGCGTTAATGCTTCGCCTTATTAGGTTACATGATTTCCTAGATAAATCAGTTATGGATAAAAATGAACAAGCCGACAATCCCAGCCCAGAGTTTTCAAGCCTTTGGAGGTTATTCACAAGGAAAGGGGGGTGGGCAAGTCTTCAGGCATCCTTAAGTGAGGTGCTCTGTGTGTAGCTTTCTCACACAAATCTTCCTTTCCTTTCTACGACTCACGATCTTTCAAGACCTTTGCAGTTTCTATTGCATCCGGGCCAGGGTTTCTCAATGTCAGCACTATTGATATTTTGGACCAGATAATCCTTTTAGGGGTGGGCGGCAGGGGCTCTCCGATGGGTTGTCAAATGCTTAGCAGCATCCCTGGCCTCTGCCCACCAGATGCCAATAACCTCATCCTCCCCCACCTCAGCAGGGATGAAGATTTCCCTCAATATTGCCACATTCCCCCTGGTGGGAACGCCCAAGTTAAGAACGGTTGAGAACCACTGCCCTAGATCTTAGGACAGGAAAAATAATAAAGCTCTGCACCCCCTTACCTTCCTCGAAGGACTAAGTATAGTTAATTCAAGCGTATAGTTTAAACACTCAAAATTGCCCAGAATTTCTCACGATTTTCTTTTTTTTTCTTTAAAGAAGATGAAGTTTCAGAGATATACCAAAATAAAGAATAAAATAGAAACGGTTAATAAATACAATTCTGATTTTTCTGAAGCCTTCCCCTTCTCATTAATCTTTAGCACTTTAGGATAAAAGGGCATGAATGAAACATTTGTCCATTTTCCCATGTCATGGCCTTGAGTATTGAAGAAACAGAAAAGGACAAATGGTGTACAGGCACAGTATAGAGAATATAAGTACTCGATTATAATGCATTTTATTTATATAATATGATGCCTTGATTCATGCATTTTATTTTAGGGTTTGCCAAGTGTCTTCTAGTACGTCACGTCATTTAATTTTAATAAAGCTGCCCATACTCTGAAATCATTAATTCAAATTCAAAAGCTATCTGTCCATTCATCCGCCATTCACCATCATCCATCCATCCCTCCATCCACGCCCCCCTCCATCCATAATCCACCTGCCCTTCCAGCCACCCCCACCCACCCATCCATCCATCCATTCATTCAATGCTTATTAAGTCTTTGCCACATACTGTGCCCTCTGAGACCATTATTTGCTGGACGTTGTAGGGGAAAAGAGTGAATCAGACATGATTCTACATGTTGCACACAACTTAATAAACACAGATGTAACATTGGCAAGACAAATTTATCTCACCAGTGTTTCTGTCTGCCTGCCAGGTATGGCCAGTGAGTTAATGAGCAAACACTTATGTATTTTACGCACATACATTTCAGACGCAGAAAAAATTTTTCACATTTAATAGGCTGGTAAATACGACAATGGAGCAAAGGTTGTACACATTAGCTCTTTATGCTTTGAAAATGGGGTCAATATTTTGAAAGACTATATCATTTGTTATACAAATTTTATTGAGTGCAGTATATTTGAATATGTATATGTGTATGTAAATATATACACATATATCTACAAACATACAAGGTTATGTGAATTCTATGTTTCACATCATTTCTAACCTGTGACCTGAGGTAAGCCTCTCAGTGTCATGAGCCACGTCTTGTTTATCTTTGTATTCCCAATATTTGTATGTCTATAACCAGCATTCTTTAAGTGTTTGATGAGTGAATGAGTGATTGAATGCCAGGCATTGTGGCAGAGGCTGGAGATAAATAAACCAAGACCCAGTTCTGGCTTATGAGGAAACTGGAACTACGGTCTAGACGGCGTGGTTGAGGGCAAGAGTGACCCAAACAAAGGGGCAAAGCAGTCAGTTTTGCTGTCTGGTTGGACAGAGACTAGGAAGACACCGAAGGAGAGGTGAGCCTGTGTTCTGTCCAGAAAGACTCAGACTGAATCGTGCTCTGAGTCCACTCCAAGAAGGCGGGTTGAGATTCCTTTAAAGGTGGAAACCCAGGGGGACAGAGAGGAGAGGAGAAGTGAGGGCAGGAACACAAATTCGGGAGCTGGAGAGTAGATGCATGACTGGTGACTGATCTGAAAGACCTGGGAGAGCTGAACCTCAGCCAGTCGTGAGGAGGACTGAAGAGTGACCCACAGCATAGGACAGGACCCCCCACAGTCGGTCAAGTAGCTGACAGCACTCGCGACCGTGGAAAGTTGTGAATCAAATGGGGATAGAAACAAGCAGTCTGATTAAAACCCGGATTCCCAATACAGCCAGGCCGGGGTAGGACCCCTCATCCCAGGGCAGGACCACAGGCTAAGCCTCAGAACGAGCAAAGCAGGAGGCTGCAGCATGGCTGTGTGGGGCACACACGAGAAACAGGGAAAGTAAGCAAACATGTACATCTTCAGTCCTTCTCTGGCTAGGCCCTCAGATTGTGAGCTGTCAGGCCTCCTGCAGTCCAGACAAGAGGTTGGGGCATCTGATTGGGCCAAGAAAAAAGACCTAAAGATGCTAATATTAAAGTGCCCCAACTTAGAGGAATAGTTACCTCCCCACAGAAAAACCCCACAGCCATCAAACCCCACCCACAGGCCTGGAGCTTCCAGTTGGCCTTCAGTGCTTCCTTTTTTTTTTAAGATTGGCACCTGAGCTAACAACTGTTGCCTATCTTTTTTTTTTTTTCTGCTTTCTCTCCCCAACCCCGCCCCCCCTGCACCATACATAGGTGTATATCTTCGTTGCAAGTCCTTCTAGTTGTGGCACGTGGCACACCGCCTCAACATGGCCTGATGAGTCGTGCCATGTCCGTGCCCAGAATCTGAACCGGCGAAACCCTGGGCCGCCACAGCAGAGCACAGAAACTTAACCACTTGGCCATGGGGCCGGCCCACTGCCTCCTTCTTAAATACGACCAGGAACCAAGTATCACCAGACACATGAGCAAAGGCTCTGACCTGAAACACAGAGATTAAAACACATAAGCGAGAAGACATTTACTCTGATAAATAAAAGACTATACAGGAAGGGAGCAAACTTTACAGAGAACTTCATTAATATCCTGAGAGAGATAAGAGATGATATATTGAAGAAACAAGAACAGGAGGCTATAAAAAGGGATCATTCGGAGAACAAAGTGGAAACTAAATATATGATGTCAGAAATGGAAAGCTCATAAGTAAACCTCCCAGAAATTAGAGTAAAAACTCAAATAAACAGAAAATAGAAATAGAATTTAGAAATAGTAAATAAGAAGGAAAGATAAGAATATCAGAGCATTAGTCCAGGAGTCCAATGTCCAAATCATAGAGGTTTTAGGAAGAGAAAACAGAGAGGAGGAAATCACCAATGCAATCATTCCAGAAAACTCCAGGACATGAGTTTCCAAACTGAGGAAGCCCACCACGTGCCCAGAACCATGCATGAAGAAAGACCTACGTCATGGTGCCGCATCATGGAGCTCTAGGACAGAGGAGAAAAGAAACCAGCTCACAGACAAAGGATCAGAACAGCACCAGCCTTCTCAACAGCAAGTGAGGAAGCCGGAAGACAGCAGAGAAATGCCTTCCAAACCCTGGATGAAAACGATATCCGGCAAAAATCTCAAATCAAAAATGAAGATAAAATAAAGATTATTTTCAGATACCACTTGTGTATACTTTATCAGCAAAATACTGAAGCAAGTGCTCCAACAAAAGCAGGAGTGAATCAGGAAAGAGGAGAAGACGAGGTCCAGGAAACAAGAGATCCAAGAGGAGAGAAAAGCAAGGGACCCCAGACAAGGTGAGGCGGGGTCCCAGGGAGGCACCGGTGCCCCAGGAGGAACTGGAAACAAGTCTGGATTAGAAGACACTCAGGAAGAGATTCTCCAAGAAGATGAAAATGATAAAATATCTGGTATACCTGAAAATATTGAGGGCTTTCGAGACTTAGAGCTTGGGTTGGAATTAGTTATAAATACATAGAAAACACAGGGGTAAAAAGACAATTAACTCCAGGACATGTGTGCGGAAAAGGAAAAGTCATCACGGTGCACTGCGTGTCTTAACTGCGAATAGCACTTGACAGTCATTGTAACGTAAAAACATGGAAAATAAGTTTGTGCTATAAGCCTGGGAGGCTGGTGGCATTTGGTAAAAAAAAAGCTACTCCACTTTCACAGTAGAAACTCAAACAAATAAATGCCTAAAATTAGAAACTCAACAAGGAGCCATCGAAGCACTTTTATTTGGGAATGTGCAGAGAAAAACCAAAAGAATCAGAGAGGACTTGAGCGTGCTTGTCTGGGAGGAGAGATAAACTCGGCCTCGGGACCTTTGTGTCTCGTGCAAATATTGTTGAATGACTCAGCTTTTTAACTATATGCATGTTTAATATGTAATAAAAATAAAAGTGAAGAATTCATCGGGGTTCACCAAGAGGGTAAGAAGAAGGAACCGTATTCCTTCAACGGCATGGAGATAAGGCACGAGTATCCACGAGACCTCAGGTGGTTTGGTGGGAATGGGCATGTTGTGCACAGTTCTGGAGAGAAGTGAGGGGGTACTGAGGGACAAGGGTGGAGAAGTTGACAGAGGCCTGATTCTGAGGATTGTGCATTTTATCTAAGGAATTTGGACCTTATGCAGTAAGCCTGGGGAAACGATTGTATTTGAAACCATATGGCAATCTGATTTCTAGTTAATCAGGATGGCTCTGTTGGGAATGTGGTACGGAGACTGAAGACAGTCAACACAAGAGGCAAGATCAGCCGGAAGGCTGTTGTGGTGGTCCAGGTGGCAGGTGTCAAGAAGAAGACAGATCTAGGAGATACTGAGGAAGAATACACTGAACCAAATGTCGAACTTGATTGAGATTTTGGCTGGGTATAGAAATCCTGCGAGAAAAGTGGGCTGATGCATGGAATTTTGGCTTGGGCGACTGGGTCAGTGGTGACACTAACCCAATAAGAACATGAGCCCTGTGAGGACAGGCTCCCTCTGTCTCGTTCCACACTGTTTCTCGTACTGGACCGTGCACATAGCAGGAGCAATGGAACGGGGAAGAAAGTGGCTTGCACCTCCCAAGAGCCATGCTCCATGTTCTTCTCCCCTTTTCTTGGTGGCTGGAGGGGAGACGATGTCCTGGTGCCCTTGGGAGCAACATGCTGAGGATGGTGTTGCACCAGACAGAAAGGGCCTGGATCCCTGCATCACCACCTGGAGAACTGCCCCACCAGGAACCCCCACAATGGTCTGAATGGGAGCTGGGAATAAGCTGATGTGTTACGCCTGATATTTGGGGGGTTATCTGGTTTAGAAATTTAGCTGCCTTAATTACTATTGCTGCAACCTTGGGGGGCAGCTACTGCCCACGTAACAGGTAGATTTGGGGAGCTAATTGTCTCTAGCTATCTGCTCCCTGCCCCCACTAGCTGACTCATCTCGGTAGAAACTACTGGTAAGTCAATCAGTGCTCTCATTGATCTAGACAACATGGCCAGGTGGCAACAGGGGGCATACCATCAACAGGAGAGTTTGCAGATCCAGGAGTGAAAGGATCCTGGAGGAGAGCGGTGGAATGGTAGATCGCAGCCGTTACTGTGGGGCCGGGAAGCAAGAGGGAGAAGGGAGAGCAGAGCACATGTGTCCTCCCCTCCCCTCGCCCCTGCAGACTCTGCATCCCTCCAGCTCGGCCCAGCCTGCATCACAACGCAGGCAGCCCAGTCACAGGGAAGAATCCATGTGCTCAGTTGGCCTAAAGCAACAGCCTGGAAAGAACATTTGATAAGTGTACTGGTCAGTTAGCATCACCCCCAAATCATGTCCTTCCTGGTACTTGTGAATATGACCTTATTTGGAAATAGGGTCATTGCAGATGTAACTACTTAAGATGGGGTCACATCAGAGCAGGGTAGGCCCCTAATCCAATGTGACTGATGTCCTTCTAAGAAGAGGAGAAGAGACACACGGGGAGAAGGCCGTGTGAAGGCAGAGGCACAGACTGGAGCGATGCGTCTACAGGCCAAGGACACAAGGACGGTCGGCAACACTAGAAGCTGGAAGAAGTGAGGGAGGACCCTTCCCCACAGGTTTCTGAGGGAGCACGGCCCTGCGCACACCTTGTCTTCGGACTTCTAGTCTCCAGATCCGTGAGAGACCAGCTTCTGCTGTTAATGGTACGTTGTTACAGTGGGCCCAGGAAACTGAGACGATAAGGAATTAGAAAAAGACGACAACTCACGTTGGAGTCGGCCAGTGCTACAAAGGAAGCGGGGCCTCCTGGGGACAGAACCCAGAGCCCAGAGGAGACCAGCCCCACCGCACCTGGGACACAGAGAGGCAGCTCAGAGCAGGTGGGCCACGGCGCGGCCACGTCACCAGGCTTCCTCTGGCAGAGGTTCCAACCATGCGTGGGGGAAAGAGGCCAGCAGGACCTGTGCCCAAGCTGCCCTGTCCAGCCAGGCCGCCACCACAGCACAGGCAGACAGCCCCCAGCGGCAGGAGGGCGCTCAGGCCCCTGCTCCTCACGAGGCCTTCCGAAGTTGGCCATCTTTCCCAGTCTGAAGAGTTTCTTCACAGGTCAGGTGGACAAGCTCAGGGCACGGGCTGCCCTTTGGTCCTGCAGCCCCCTCTCTGATGAACTCTGGGCCCTAATCCAACATGGCTGGTGTCCTCGTATCAGACAGTGACACAGAGCGGGGCGCCCTCATCTGATGGAATCTGGAAAGGTCTGCTCACGAGATGGCCAAGAGCTCTAGATTACTCTAGAACTGGTTTACCCTAGAACACTTCAGCTGGAAACCAGATCCACGCGGTACAAGGAAACGGAAAACTTCTTTTCTTTCTAAAGCGACAGTCCCCAGGTGAACAAGATGCATTGAGTCAGCACTTTTGCTCTCTAAATGGGCTCTGCTGCCACCCCAGCCTCAACCCTCAGCCCTGTGACATGGGCAGGGGTTGGGGCCTGGCTTTCGCCTCACGCTTGAGTCTCAGGTCTGTGTAATTTCCTCTGACCTCTGACCTTTGATCTGTTTATTTAGCGCATCACCCTGACCTCTTCTCAAGCATTAGGCTCCAGAGTCAGGTTCAGCCATGGGTCAAAATCTAAAACTCTTCTGGATAAGGCCAAGCTAAGAAAGGCCTCTCTATGCCAACACAGGTGTGCTTAGATACATTTTTAAACATAAACATATTTATCTACATTTTTAACAAATGGGACTGACTGGATAGGACGAATGGACTCTCCCCTCACAGAGCCTGCGTGCCTCGATGTCCTCTCTCACCCTTGGGCTCCAGAGCTGAACACCAAGCCAGGTGTGCAGCAGGCAGGTCCTAAGTGTTTACCGAATGGAAATGAACTGTCACTTCATGCCCAGGCACTGCTCATCTCATCGGCTCATTAATCGGCTTTAAAGATGTGAATTGCTTCTGAGAGGAGAGAACCAGCCTCTCACGCCGGGCCCTGCCTGAAGCCAGCTGGCCAGGGCCTTCTCCGTGACCCGGTGAAGGAAGAGAGCTGAGAACCACACCCCTCCCTCTTCCTGCTCCGCCTGGTTCAGAAGTCAGCCTGCTATTCTGTTTACCCGGATGTGCACGCAGCATCCGCGGTCTTCAACTCTGAGCATAAGGGCACTCCAAGCTGGGGTGTTTACACATCTGGCTGGCGGGTGCCTCCCCGAGCCACCTGGTTACTGCAAAGCTCTGTGGTCGAGATCCATTTACACTGCCGCAGAGTGCTGACTTAATCATGAGTGCTCCACTGTGCTCCCCCAAGATCATCAGCAACAATCATCATTACCATCCTGCTCAGCGTGTCTCACCTGCAGCCCGCAAGCATCCTGGGAGACACGTGTCTCCAAACCATATGTTTCTGGCTCGGTTGTGCTTCTGACAGAGCCGTGAACATCAGCTCATGGGAGAGAACCCACCAGAAAGCCAGTCATGTCGTTTTCCCACTATTTTGGTAAGTTCAGATGGTCGACATCATCACCTTATCTGCATCATTCTCCTCTTCAGATCCAAGACAACTGTGCTAGTTGGGTTTTGCTATATAACAACCATCCCCAAAACTTAGTGGCTGAGAACGATTTATTATTTTCCATAATGTGGGCTGGCTGGGCGGTCCCTCTGCAGGCCTTGCCTACGCTCACTCAAATGGCTGTGTGCAGTTGGAGGGCTGGCTGGGCTGAGCGTCACGCCCACGTCTGGTGGTTGGCAATGGCTGTGGGCGGGGCTGCTCGGTTCTCGTTCATCCTCCAGCAGGCTAGACGGGCTTCTCTACTTGGGAGCCTCAGGTAGGAGGTCAGGAGGGTGAAGGCAGAAGCTGCAGGCCTGTTAAGACATAGGCCCAGAAGCTGCAATATGTTACTTCTGCTGCATTTTATTGGTCAAAGGATATCCCAAGCCAGCCAAGAATCTAAGGGTGGGGAAACAGACCCTACCTCTTGATGGGGAGATTGACCAAATGACGTTGCAGTGGGACGGGCATACTCGAATGGAAGGTATCTGTGGCCACAGTTTGCAATCTACCACAGGAATGAATTTGGTTCAGAGTCATTTCTCTGATTCTTCAATTTAGTTCACCCCTCACTGAGGGCCTACCACGTGCTAAGTGAGCATTGCCTCTGTGCTGGAGATCCCGCCATGAACAGGGCGAGTTCCGTCCCTCCGAGACCTCACAGTGCGGGTGGGAAGGACAAGGAGGCTGATTTCAGGAGCAGCGGCACAGATAAGCCTGGGTGCCACGAGAGACAGAGAAATGCCCTTGGTGGGGGCAGGGGGCCAACGAAGGCCTCCTGGGGAGGAGGATGCTACACTAGGTCGCAGTGTTGAGATGGATGCATGTTGGAGAAGACACAGCATTACAGGCAGAGGGATCAGCAGAAGGTAAAGCAAGCCAGCAGAAGAGCACTAATTCCGCAGAGACTGACCGCCTGCTCTGCAGGAGGCCCTACAGATGGCACGACGAGGGCGGGAAGATCTAAGATACGTGCACTCGCCACCACGACTCGGTACAGAATACGATGGTCACTATCAGAGCGGCACAATGACACGAAGAGTGCAGAGACGAGGGAGCAGCCATGAGGAAGAGCACAGATTCCCTTCACAGAGCTCAGTGGGGCTTCACCACGCCTCACCTGGGCCCTTCCTTTCACGAGTCTCCCAGTGGCCACAACGCTTCCTCCACTCTCTGCCGATTGGAATATTCTCCCTAAAGTACCCGCTGTGGCTGTTTCCTGAAAGACACAGTCCAAAGGGGTGGCCGACCCCTTATCTTGGCTCTGGTTCCTTCTAAGCTTCAAAATCCAGGCAAGGTGGATCCTCCAAAAATAAACTCTTGGATTGACAGGTAGCAATGAGAGCGCTCAGCCTGAAGTCTAGGGATCAGGAAGGAACGGCTTCCTATATCCAACGGGCCACCCTGGGACAGCTCCTGGTTTTGCTCTTCCTTTTTCGTCTCTACTTCTGCTTGACCTCAAGCCTTCATCTTTCATTTGAACCTCTGCAATCGCCTCCCAGCTAGTCCTTCGGTCTGCAACGTCACTACCCTCCCCTTCATCTCCTGCACAGCTGCCAAAGTTGTCTTCTTAAAAATCTCATCACAGAATGCCCTGCTCTTAAACTTTAAATGGCTTCCTGTTGTCAAACGGATACATAGCATCCTGTGTGCCACTTGCTAGTTAGACATTCGCTGAATAGCTGAGGCATGCACACAGTAATCATTGGATGAGGAACGAGATGTCTTAAGCACATGAGTCTCAGACACTGATCGTAAGAGTTGCTTGCTGTCCTTTTAAAGCTGAGATATTTATTGGCATTCAGAGAGGGCCACCTGAAAAGGAGGTCCAGACACACGGCAAGTGGCTTCCAAAAGGTGGAAAAGACACGACCCCATATGGAGAACAGCCAGAGACTGGGAGGAGGAAGTTCCGGGCATGGGAAGTGTACAGCATCTGGGGCACCAGAACGCAGTCATTACATCAAAAATGTGCCCTTTGAAATTCCTGATCAGTTGTGTGCCTTTTACGTAAGTGTTCCTTTTTGTTCTTCCTTAGTCTTAGTAATTTCTGTCTCAGCTTGCCAGGGCCTGAGACAAAGCTCACGTGTGGAGCCTTTATTGTGAGTGTAACGGAGGGAAGCGAGGGCAAGGAGGGACGGCAGAGTGCCCGGACCCCAGGGGTGCGTGGAGCTGCATGGCGCTGGCCTTGGAAGGCCCTTGGAAGGGGAGACAGGACAACAGGAGAAATGAGGCTGCAGGCCAGCTGTGAAGGCCTGTGCTTTGGGATGTGGCAAAGCCATGGACCAGTGTTGGTGCTGACCCAGCCAGGATGCAGGCTACCTGTGGGCCGGTGGGGTCAGGCAGATCAGCAACGGCCACAAGCAGGCCTCGTGCAAATCCCTTCTGAAAGGCAGTCCAGCTCTGTGGTGGCAAGTGGACCAGGCCAGGGGAGGCTTCTCTGCCCGAGGCCGGCCTGGACACGTGGAGCCACACAGAGCGCCTGGGGGTTTGCGATGGTCCTGAGGGCACTCTCATGGAAAGAGGCCCAGAAGCAGCCTGCTGCTGCTCAGCACCCACCCACCTCAGACGAGCCGTGATGCCACGTGTGCTCCTGTCCGCGAAAGCCATGGTGTGTGTCCCCAGAGCTGCGTGGCCGTATTTCCCTTTAGGGAATTTATTCTCTTACACAAACCGAAAGACTCTCCCTTCGAAATATTCAGTTAAAGAAGAGGGAGGAAGATCCGTAAGGCTAGAACCACAGAAGAAGACATCCCACGCTACGTGGCACGGGGTTACTGTGAGAATCACGGGAGACTATAAGGAAAGCGATTAGGGTGGGGCCTGGCAGATGGTAAATGCTCTATCCGTGCTAGCTGTTAGTACTATTATTGGTGTCATTGTTACTAATGCCTAGAAGAAAACATGTAGGATGCCAAGCAAACAGAAATAACTAAATAAAAACAGGTGGCGGACGTGAAGCAGCATGACAGGACAGCATGCTCGGTCTAAAGGATGCATAGGTGCCACCTGTGTCCCCTGAGGACGGCGTTGTGCGGATCCCCTGCCTCCTGACTCACGACTCTCCTGTCCCCTCTAGGGAATTAGAGAAGACAAAGCAAGAGGCTGACCATGTTAGCGCATCTTGTCGCCAAGACATAGGGAGCTCCATGTAGCCATCGCTGAGGTGAACCGGGGGGCACTGCTGGGCCCATAGCTGACGTAGTGTAGGTGGGACACCCTGCCCTGCGCACCTCGGGCAGGCTCGGCCACAGGACAGGCCAGGACCTCAGCCCCACCAATTGCAGGGCCCAGGACGAATGCTCGAGGAAACTGTCGCGGCTGCAGACAAGACAGGGGCTCGGGGCAGGCTGCCGTGTCAGGCAGGGAAACTGAGGCAAAAAGCCAGTCTGCTAGCAGAGTGTGCTAGTTTCCTATTTCTGCTGTAACAGAGTCCCACAGACTCAGCATCCTAAAGTGATGCAGATGGGTCGTCACATAGTTGTGTGGGTCAGAAGTCCAGGTGGGCTCAGCTGGTTCCTCTGCACTGGGGCTCACAGGCTGAAATGAGGTGCTGCAGCCTGGTGGGCTCATCTGGAATTTCTGGGGAAGACTTGTTTCCAGGTGCATTTGAGTTGTTGGCAGAGTCCATGTCCTTGTGGTTGTAGGGCTGAGGGCCCGTTGCCCGGCAGACTGTGTGCGGGTTGTTCTCAGCTCCTCGAGCTGTGCACTCCCCCGGCTCCGGGCCACCTTCACCTTCAAAGCCAGTAAGGGCGGGTCAAGTGCATCTCACCCTTGGGTCCCTCTGAGCTCCCCTCTGCCTCCTCTCGCCAGCTGATTTCAAGGGCTTATGTGATTCGATTGGGTCCACCACACACCCCGGGGGATCTCGCTGTCCTCAGATCCATAACCATAATCCCATCTACAAAGTCCTTGCTGCACAGAACGCGATCCAGTCGCAGCTTCCAGGGGTGAGAGGAAGCCTCTCTGGTGGCCCTTCTGCTGCCACGATGATGGACAGAGAGGCCGAGATTACCTCCAAGGAGGTGAAGGGGGCTCCCTTCTATACCGCCGTGAGTTGGTGAAAACCTCTTGTATAAAGTCACGTAGCAGTCAGAATCGGCAGGTGCCACAAGACCAGGTGACTCCACGGTCTCCTGGAGCAAGCCAGTGAAGCTGGACTTCTTGCTCACACCACGCATCCACTGCGCGTCGGCATGGGCTTGCTTCCCCCAGGCCGGTGGAGCAGCGCCTTCCTGAACGTGGCCGGTTTCTGGGCAGATGTGGAACAGAGCTCGGGAGGGTCCTAGCCAACAAGTAAGTCTTTGACCCAGAAGCAACACCCGTCATAAGGTCCATTCTGCTTAACAGTGGGCCAGACACTGCAGTCCTGCCCTGTGCCTGAAGGTGGCGGGCCAGCAATCCCGGTGAACCACAACGTGACTGCTCCCCACCACAAGTACGAGCTGTTGGGCACACGCGGCATGCCAGCTCTGTGCAACGTGATTCACAGAGAGTCACTAGTTTAGGAAAAATAACGGCCTCAGCACCCAGGCTCAAGTCGGGGCCCACAAGCACCTTCCTCAGAGAGCTGCCTGCTGCAGGGTCAGGAGGCTCGCGACTCGCAAGGACGGTCCAGCTCTGAACCAAGAGGTGACGTTCCCGGGCGCATCAATACTTGCAGACAAAATAAGATGCCCTGTCCCGACCTTCACTTGGAGAAAGGATTATGCCGTGTGTGATACAGATAGTTTACTGCAAATAGTTCTCAATTAACAGGGCGACAACGACTGTCCCTCATCCATGTGTCTTTTCCCCTAAAAAAAGCGGTAACGATTTAAAAAATATTTACCCAGCTCCTCTCTCTCTCACTGCCCCTTCAAGAGAAGTTCTGGTTCCCCACAAGAATACCAGAACCACCTGAGTACCCACGGGAATATAAACAGCAGAAAGGGATTCCAAAGACAGCAGGATTTAAAGAATGTCCTGTGCATGGTTGACTCCGTGAAATACCCTTCTAAAAGTTATTTTTTCTTTGCATTAATTATGACTACTTGATGCTACCAAGCACGTCAAGGAGATAAATAAAATGTAAAACTTTGTAACTGTTTACAGTAGTACAAAATATCACTTATTTTGCATACAAATCAGGGAGACATACAGACCGTCTCGTCCTGCCACGGCAGACGGGACAGTGTCCTGGGGCAGGGTGCAGTGAGAGTCTGCATATCCCCACAGGGCCTGTCATGACCAAAAATGCAATACCTTTTGGAATGAAAAAATTGCAATAGAAAGAGGGAGAAAGAGGTGAGCCATGCATTTTAGGGGATGGCTATTTCATGCATAGTTTTAGGAAAAGGAAGAAAGATGGACTACTCTTAAAAGTATCCACAAATGTGTGCTTCTCTCTGCATTTAGAGGAGGAACAGGTCGGCTTTCCTCAGTCCAAAAGGGCTACACCAGCTCAATGTCCTCCCACCCCTGAAGACGGGGAAAATACCCTGATAGTCCCAAAGCGGACAGGACGGGGCAGCGAGAACACTGCCCTCCTCGTCTCCCTTCTTGTTCAAGATGAGCAGAGAAGAGAATCCAGAAGGGTGTCTCCTAAACTGTGCACCACAGGAAACAAAGGAGAAATCCTTCCAAGAGGAAGGGGAAAGACCTACTAATGAAAAGCATCTGCTGTGGAACAGTAAAGAAAGTTCCTAAAAGTATTCGTCTTGTGTGCTCAATAACAATCCATAAAATCACATACGCTGCATGAAAACCAGGAGAAAGGAAATGGGGTGAAGACAAAGACTGTGATGAGAAGGGACACAGGTAAGAATTAAGCGGAGATGCGAAGAGGGGAGCAAGGGAGAGTCACCAAGAAACCGGAACGAAACAGAGGAATTGAAATCTTCATCAAAGCAGGAAAGAGCCTGACTGATAATACAGAAAACTCAAGGCAAGATTTGGAAGACAAACTTGAACTCCTTTCCTGAGTGCAGGTTAAAGATCCGATAGAGTTTTAAAGGAGAGAGAAACATTATGTCTGTGGAGAATGAACAAGCAAAGAGCACACCTGCCGTGAGCTGAAACTTCACAAACGCTTCCTAAGGATTCGGGAAAAAATAAAAGGAAGAGACGTACTCCTAACCATGTGCTAGTGAATTAAATTTCAAGCGCGAGAAAATAATCTCATAAACCTTCAGGTATTAAGGGTAAAAATACATATAAACAAAGTGGAAGCTGTCCTCTGGCTTTGTCACGCGGCAGATGCACCAGCGATGCGCGGACACGACGTTCTGTGGCGCATGCACAGCAGTGAACAAGAGTGCTCACCCCATGCAAGTTGGTTCCCCGTGCAAACCGGCCAGACCCCATTCGCAGACAGGAAGACCCCAGGAAGAAGACTACCCTCTCCATCTTCCCAAACAAAGTATCTAAGACACAGGGAACCCAAGGGGGACACGAACACAGAATGCAATGTGGGGACCTCCTTAGATAAACACAGAAATAAATCTATGTAATCGTAAATGTAATTCTGAAATCAAACCTAAAGGTCAAAATATTCTTGAAAAATAAAGTACTATGCATTATCATCTTCACTATCCTTACCACCTGGCTCTAAAACCCCAGATTATATTAAATACTGTTTGATTTATTTAGTAATCATATTAAACATATTATTTTTAACAAATAATTTCTAAACATATAATACTAAGTGATGTTCAGAAATTACTTCAGAGGATGGAAGGAGAATTTCCTAATCTTGCATAGCTGAGAGTTAAATTTTGATGTGCATAGTTTGAGAATAGTTTGAACTCAGGTCTTAGAAACACTAAGGGTAGCCGCTAGAGAGATTGAAAATCTAAGTTTTTATTTTTCAAACCATTAGAGATAAAAGTATATAATTTATTAGAGGTAGAGAAAGGTGAAAGGAAATGTTGAGAACGATAAGTCTGTAAAATAATTATCATTATTTCCATATAGTCAGATTTTGTCCTCCACCTCTCTCCCAAAAAATGATAATACATTTCAAAGTAAACTACAGTATCTATTTACACAATCAGGAGAAAAACAAATGTACAAGAATTAACATAATTCCTATAGATCAGCAATAATGAAAAAACTGTTTATACTACACTGTAAATAACTACAAAAACTGTAAATAACTACACAACATAAAAAATATTGAAATCAGTATGATTAAAAATATACCTTTATCAAGCAAATATTTACCAAGGGAGCAGACATAAATAAAACAAGCATATACTATTCCTAGATAGGAAAGCCATTACATGTATTATAAAGATGTCAACTCAACCCAAATTATTTAATAAATTGAAAGAAATTCCAAGAAAAATTCTAACAACATAGTTTAGCAAATTTTAACTGTTATATTAAACTATATAAGGAAATATAAATGAATAAGGAAGATAAAGATCATTAAAGAGAAAAATAATGATGGGGTGTACCACTGCTGCATATTGAAACATACTGTGTGAGAGTAAACTCACTCAGCTTTTACAGAACTGCCAGACGACTAAGGACTTCAATAGTACAGACAAAAAAGCAGAAATAGAACCGAACTATGTTTTATTCTTTAGTAATATAAAATTGTATTTTAAATCAGTGGAGAAAAACTGAATTATTTGGTAAATTCTGCTGGAATAATTGTTCAACTATTAATAATAAATAAATTTTGACACTTGTACTCATATCACACATCTAAAGAAGGATTATTGCAACAACAAAGCCATAAAGAAAATTTAGGGAAAGAAAATTTTATGTGCATAAATATCTGGTGTGAAGACAGGTTTTGTAAACATGGCATCCAAATAGAAACACTAAGAAAAATGTTGAGGGATTTGACAATGTAAATTGTTCATACCCTTTTACTGTTAAAAAATATACAATGGCAAATGACAAATTGGGGAAAATATTTAAAAGAAATACAATACCCCAATGGCTATTGAATACCTCCATATGTAAACAGGACTTGTGAATCAATAGGAAAAAAGTATCTCCATAGAATAGTGCACTATGGATACAAATAAGCAATTCAGAAATGCAGACCAATAAATAGCCAGTCACCACATGAAAATTCTTTACCCTCACTAGTGACCAAAGGAATACAACTTAAAACTAGATAGCATTTCTTTACTGGTCAACGTGGCAAAGATTTTTTAAAATAACAATACTCAGTTTGTCAAATGTAGCTAGGAATCAGGAATCATTTCCACACCTTATTGATGGGCATGTCCATTTGTGTGAAATTCCGGAGTGCAGATTTTCAGTGTGTCTCAGATGCCTTGTAAATGTTTACCTCTGAAGGAATTGGCAATTGTATTTCATAATTTTCCCCCTAAGGAAACAATCAGAAATATACACTCAGATTTGGGCCAAGGATGTAAATTGTAATTTTTTTTATATCAAACTTGGGGAATAAAAACCTAAATGTTCATCAAGAGAAGAATACTTTAAAATAAACTTAAAATTAATAACTACACATTTATAAGGAACCACTGAGTAATATTCAGAAAGCATTTTAGAGAACCATTCACTGGTATGGGAAAATTCTCATGATGTAGTGCCAACCAAAAAATTCAGGATACAAAATGTCTCATACATTATGATCTTGATTTTATCTTTAAAAAACTGCACTTTTCCTACAATCAACATGCATTTATTTTTCCAATTAGAATAATCACATTCAAGACAATCTTTTAAAAATCACACTGTGAGGAATCCTTTCCAAATGATGCCTTTTGGGCCCAGGCCCCAGCACGTTGTCATGACTCACGTTTCGAATGTGAACACAGAATCAGGCTGGACGCCCTTTCCCTCTCAGCCTGACTTCAGGGTACCTGGGCTCCACCTGTCTGTTATCTCCATCTCTGTGCAATATCCAGGTCATCCAGGGTGCTCTCCTGTTCCGGAATGATGTGTGAGCGCACTCAGCCAGGCGGCCCACTGTAGGTGGCCAGTGGACATTATGCCAGGATCACCACAGCTGTTATCACAGTTGAGTTAAGAAGGAAATGCTTTGGGCACAGAGGAGGAAGCAAAGAACTGAAAGCAGACCATCTTGGAAGCAGGCGGTGAGGTCAACACAGACTATTTGGGGCCCATCTGAGCGAGCAGAAACTTCTTCCTAGTCCCGGTGCAAGTGCCAGTTGGCCTGACCCTTTCTCCAGCTTCTCTGAGCCAAGAAACAGCTAAGGGGTCGTGTGGACAGCTTTGGGTGTGTTCAGTGTTGATCACTGTAGCTTCCGATTTTCTTGTCCCCTTAGTCCCACAACACGTCTCCTGAAGGATCTTTCTGTGGCTCTCTTCTCAGGAAACCTCACACTTATTCACTCTGCTATCAGCAGTAGTTTGCAGTGGGCTTGTGTAATCCAGTCTCTCACACTTGAGTTATTATTTATTTTTTCCATGTTTACTAGTTTAATAATTTGACAGGAATTCCTCTCTCAAGGTTTTACACCACATTTAAAATGTTTTTACTTCCGCCTCCTCTTGTGTAAGCACAATGTTAATTCCTTTGCAGTTTGTTCAATGGAAACAAGGCATCAGCCCCCAGATCTGAATTCTTCGGGATCGTGTTCTTCCCATCCCTTGAGATCTTTCTAATATTTTGTATTTGTTGTTTAATAGGTTACATTTTCTGCTTCCATAATTCAACATGCTTTCTTCACAAAGTCATTTTTCCTCTTGCTTTAAAAAGATATAAATTGCTTTAGACACTTTTTAAAACTTTTCACCTTTAACTCTGCCATGTCTGGAACTAGTTGTGGTGGTTGTGGAGGCTGTTAGCCCCAAGAAGTTGGTTTCCTGTTGGTTTTGGTCCATATGTTCAAGCCTTGCCCAACTTTAGACCTACGTTGGAATCTCTGTGCTGGTCCGTTGGTGCCGGTCCTTCACAGCACCATCCCGGCCGTTTTCAACACTAATTCAAATACTCCCAGGATGCTGCATCCCCTCCTTTCAATGAAAGTGTGAGTGGCCTCACCCTGGGAGGGCGGTGCTTGAAGACATAGTCATCCGCCCTTCTGGGCCCGATGGAGGTGGCGCTCCAACACCCCTCTCACCGCAGGAGCTCTCAGTGCGAGCAATTTCCTCTCTTCCTCCAGCCAGCAGTTTGGGATCCACTCTCCACACGTTCCTGGCAGAGCTCATTTCCTTTGTGGGAAGGACTAGACTGGCCCCCTCATTCACCTCCGTTTTGTGTCCAATTTCCCTCTGGTTTCAGCCCTGCACATCTGCAGCCCTGCGCTCCGTCCCGTCCCCACCCAGGCTCCGGTCACTGCATGAAGAGTCTGCTCTGCGCCAGGCCTGGGCGGGGGGCTGGAATCAGGAGTAAACAGGTGGGGAGACCCTTCCACCCTCCAGGAGCCTCCCTCCGGGGGCATCCATCGGTCCCTAACACTTGTTCTGGACTTGAGTCCTCCACCTGACACCCCTAAACTGTAGCCTCGGTCAGTGAGAAGGGAAGCCTTCCTCTAGGCGTCTCCCCTCACCCCTCGCTCATAGGGTCTCTCTTCCTTTCTCAGGAGTCTCTCCTCTACTTTTCAGTGATAAGTGGGCTCACAGCCATACCAGAGAGCAGCTTGTGTCACAACGTCAGGTCTTTTGCCTGCAACACTCAGTCAAAAGCCCGTTGGATTGCCCCTGGAAGAGGCAGGGATTCCTGCAGAGAGAATGGAGGTGAGCAGGCGGAGGGTTCAGGCTGCACCATCTCAGGTGAACTCAGGGGAGACGCCCCCTGGACCAGGAGCAAGGACGCCACGTACAGCCGGCAGAGTCCTGCAGTCTCCTCACAGCCTAGAGGAGAAGAAGGCTCAAGGAGTCAGGGTCGGGTCAGGTGCTCAGGGCAGCCTTGAGTCAGGGGTCATATTCATCACGGTCCCTTCATCACGAGGCTGCTGAAGCTTCAACTTCAGGCCTCTTTTATAGCCCCTTCTAAGGACCTGGGAATGGGCCTTGAATTTCATAATAATACTTTATTATGATTTTCCTTAATGGGGGCTATACTGTGTAAGCTTCAGGCGTCTGCAAGAAGCCTGGATCTGCTACCGGTTGAGACTCAGTGAGCGACCGGAGAAACACACGTTAGGATGTAGGCAAAAACTTGAGCGCTCCTTGTGTGAACATCCTAACGTAGCAGTAACTCCAGTGCGCATCTGCGTCCTTTACGACACCCGAGTGGGTCGTGATGGCGTTCACTGTTTAGGAAAGCTTAAGGAGGAAATGACTGATGTTTAAATGCATTTTCAAATGTGTATTATGTACAGTCTGTGACTCAGAATTCTCAGAGCCTGCGGAGAGACACAGGGGCCTGGAGCAGGCAGCACATGGCATCCTGCTTCCCTGTTGTCTCCTCCCCACAAAGGAGACGAGAGACAGCGTGGCCTCCTCTCACTCACTGATCCCGAGACATTCCCACAAGTATCCAATCTTTCTCTATTATATACTACATATTACACTGTGATGAACATCTTCCTGCATAGGCATTTTTTCCCATTTCACATCATTTCTCTGAAACTGATTCCTGCAAATGGAGAGTGTAAGTTAAAAGACATGGACATTCTTAAGAGCATTGATAAATATTGCCAAATTGCTTTAGTGTTACAAAGAGTTATTGCTTTAGTGTAACAAAGAGCTATTTTTCAACTTAACCAATCAGCCAGCATTTATCTTTAAAAATATTTGCATTAGGGGCTGGCCCCGTGGCCGAGTGGTTAAGTTCGCGCGCTCCGCTGCAGGCGGCCCAGTGCTTCGTTGGTTCATATCCTGGGCGCGGACATGGCACTGCTCATCAGACCACGCTGAGGCAGCGTCCCATATGCCACAACTAGAAGAACCCACAACGAAGAATACACAACTATGTACCGGGGGGGCTTTGGGGAGAAAAAGGAAAAAATAAAATCTTTAAAAAAAAAAAAAAAAAAAAATATTTGCATTAAGTAATCTTTAAAAATATTTGCTAATTTGATTAAGAAGAAAATGCTTCCCCTGCCGCCTCCTGCTGAGTCCCTTTGACTGAGACCACCTGCTGGAAAGCAAGGAGCTCACTTGCTGCCCCAATAATTTTTCAACACGGTTCTCATAACCCCCAGAACAGATTCTGACTTCCGAAGCAGACTGTTCCACATTCCTATTTCCCTCCCTCCCCATTGAACCATTTAGATTTAAGTTCTCAGTCCTGCTGGCTCCAATCTATATCAGTGCCTAATGTGTTTCCGAAATGCTCACATACCTTGCACTCTGAAATATGTGAAATGCAAGACATCATATAAACATTAAGATGCCTGGCTCAATATTTCCTGCCCCCTTGTCCCCAAGACCACTTTAGGAAGTACAACAATCAGAGAGGTATCTGGAACTATTCAATAATAATAATAGCAGTAGTTGCTGTTTATGGAGGGTTTACTCGATACCAAACAGTATGTAAAGAGCTATACTTTATTTTATTTAATTCTTACCAGAGCACAATGACATAAGTATTACAGGACTAAAATTCTTATCTAAAATCCCTAGGGCCAGTTGCTTTTCAGAATCAATAACTTTTCAAATTTTGGAAAGGAAATTCTGTCAAATACCATATTTTATTTAACATGCCGGAGGATCGCAGGCAGCAGACCATAATCAAGCAAATCAATATTTCTGCAGTGAAGTGTATGAATGCTCATGACAAATGGGATCAAGATTATAAACAGCCTCTTATCAGTTGGAGTCAGGGTTTGCCACCAAATGAGAGCACACAGGACAATATTTCTGTTCCTATCCTCTGTCATGGAGGTAGTCATCTAGCTCATCTAAAACTAGTAGCCAGCCATTAACTGATAATCTAAGTGAAAAGGGTCTGTAACCGTTTTGTATTCCCCCCTGGGATTCCTACCTAAGCTGACAAACCGGCCACAGCTCAAAGTAGCATTAGTGCACAGGTTTGGTTTAAACAGCAAGATCCACGGATTTCTGTTGAGCTGATCACATGTGCCCTAATCAATTTCTGACCACACAGTCGAGGATCAAGGAAAAGTTAATGATATCTAACAGCCATTTTTTCTTCCTAACATATTTTGCACAGCTGCTAGAACTTAACAATGAGCAAAGTGCACTAGCAAAAGCTGGAATCTTTCTTGACCATTCATAGAACAGTGGCCTGAGAACCAAATTTTTAAAAGAATGAAAAATCTAATAATTGAAAGCAGAAACTAACAGAAAGCTTACACAGAAGACTAGATACAGTTGGAGAGAGAATTATATGACTGGAAGATAGATCTCAATTCTCAAAAGTTACCCAGAATGGAGCAGATAGAGAAAGGAAAGAGAAGAAAAATATAGAATAAAATTTAAGAGGTGTGGCATAATATGAGAAAATATCATATTTATAATCATAATTCTAGAAAGAAAATAGAATAGGAGAGAGACAGTATTTGAAAGGATAATGGTGGAAGTTTTTCCAACATTTTTCAAGGATATGACTATTCACATTTAAGATGCCTATAAACTCCCAAAAGTAATTAAAAATAATTCACACTGAGACATATCCTAGCGAAAGTGATGAATACTAATGACAAAGGAAGACTTTTTTAAATGGCCAGGGAGGACAAAAAGAAGTTCCCTAAAATGAAACAAGAATTAGAAAGATAGCTGGCTTCTCAACAGTAATAGGGGAAGCCAAAGACAATGGAATAGTATCTTTAAAGTGCTGGGGGAAAAAATAGATGTTGATTAAAACTCTAAGTCAGTTAAATGTGTTTTCAAAAATGATGATGAAATAAAGACATTTCAAAAATCTCATGATTGACCCTCATTAGAGAAACTTTTATAGGGTGAACTCTAGGAAGAGAGAAAGGATCCCAGAAAAAAAGATCTGAGATGCAAGAAGGAATGTTTATCAAAGAAAATAGTAAATATGTGGAGAAGTCTGAACAAACATTAGCTGTGGAAAATAATACCATATAATTTCTGTGGTTAAAAATAACAAGACAGAACTAAGAACCAGAACAACTGCAACACAGAATTTATAATGAAGCACCCTGACGTGTTTGTGACATTTGTAAGGAGCGTAAATATTAGCTGTCAAATGGTTTATGACATTAATATTTTAGAGTAACCAAATACATCATAGAAATCAAATGTATTTCTTCCAAATTAAGTTGGAAAATAAGATGAAGAAGGAAGAAAAAATTCAATGAACTTAAAAGGAGGTGAGAACAGAAGGAAAAAGGAAACCTCAGAAAGGCGGAGCAGACAGAGCAGGAAGTGAAGCAGGAGGAAGGAGCTCACACGTGTGAGTGAGCACAATGAATACCCGGGAACAGAACTTCCTAATTAAAAGGTTAAGATAACTAGGCTGAATTTTTAAAATACCCGCTATATGACATTTATAATACCTAAAATATAAGGGCATAGACAGGTAAAAAGCAAAATAATGGAAAAATATGCTCCAGACAAATAACCAAAGAAAGTTGGTGCTGATAGATCGGTATCAGTTAAAAACAAAGAACTGTAAGGCAAGAGGCATTTCCAGAGACATTTTAAAAAAGATCACTACGTATTGATAAAGGGCTCAGTTTAACAGGAAAACATAACAATTCTAAGCACAGTTTGTATCTAATAACACAGTTTCAAAATATATAAAACAAAATTAGATGGAATTCAAGGAGAAAGTGGGAAATCTAGCATCAATGAGGTAAATTTTTAAAACACTCCTATAAATAACCAATAGACCAAATAGACAAAAATCAGTAAGGACATAAAATATTTGATTAACATTACTAAAGAAGTTAATGTAATAGGGATATATAGAAGTAGAGAATGAACAATTTTCTTAAACACTCAAGGAAACATTTACAAATATTGACCATATACTAGCAAGTAAAGCAAATTGCACCATAATTAGAGAAGTTAATATAACAGAGACACATAATTTCTGACTGCAACAAAATTTTATAGATTCTAAGGCACAATTTTATTTTTCAGTTTTTAATATCTCTAAATTGCAATATATCTTACAATCAGTGACTTCTTATAATTGCTGTCACCATTTTTTCCACACTTTAACATTTCTGAAATCTGAATACTCCTTGTATAGAATTTTAGACTCAATAAATTATGTTAAGTTCAAAATCAGTAACAAAATAATTTTAAAACAAATCCATGTATTTGTGAAGCAAGAAACACAGTTTCAAAAACCTTATGGATCAAAATAGTAATCACAATGGAAACTGAAAAATACTTAAAGCTGAACAATAATAAAAATGCTAGGTATCAAGAAGTGTGGGATGCAGCCAAAGTCATGACAAGAGGCAAATTTACAGCCTTAAATTATATTAGAAAAGAAAACAGCCTGGAAATGAATAAAATATAAGAATAGCAAATAAATCCTACAAAGCAAAAGAAAGGAAATGATAAGCAACAAAATTTAATGCAATTGAAAATAAAGGTATGGGAGAAAGGATCAACAATGCCAAAATTTGGTTCTTTAAAAAAGACTAATAAGGGGCTAGCCCCATGGCCAACCGGTTAAGTTTGCGTGCTCTGCTTCAGCAGCCTGGGGTTTCGCTGGTTCGGATCCTGGGCATGGACATGGCACCACTCATCAGGCCATGCTGAGGCAGCATTCCACATGCCACAACCAGAGGCACTCACGACTAGAACATACAACTATGTACTGGGGGGCTTTGAGGAGAAGAAAAAGAAGAAGAAAAAGATTGACTACAGTTGTTAAAAAAAAAAAAAGAATAAAATTAACAAATCTCTGGAGATGATCAAGATAAAAAGAGTGAAAATCAAATACACATAGCATAAATTAAAAAGTAGGTAATAATGCATATATGATGAGATTTAAAATATCAAAGAGTACTAGGAATACATTTAGGCTGATCAATTTTTAAAAACGTGAAAATAACAAAATCTTACATAAAACAAGTTAGCCAAACTAACCCCAAAAGGACTGAACGATCCTGTAACCATTAAATGCTTTAAATCAATATTTAAAAATCTATCTACAAAGAAAATACAGATGATTTTATAAGTGAGTTCTACCAAGTATGGTATAATTCTATCACACAAACATTCCAGAGATTATAGAAAGAATAAACATTCCTTCAACTCATTTTATTGGGCTAGTTATCAAAATCAGAGGTAGTATGAGAAAGATGACAAGCCAATCTCACACATGAACAACACACATGTACACAAATGCAAAAATACTAACAAAATCAATAGCAAATGAAAGCCACGTCCAAATGGAGTTTATTACAGGATTTTCAGATTGCTTTTGCATTAAAAATCATATTAATATAACTATCATATTAGCAGCTTAAAGTAGGGAAACCATATACCAAATACTGAGACTTGCTATACAGTTATAGTAATCACGATGGTGCAGTATTGGCATGAGGATGGACAAACAAATGGAATAAAGTATAGATCCTAGAAACAGAGCCACACATATATGGAAACTCGATTTCTGATGAAGCTGGCATTGCAGTTGAGTGGAAAAGAATAGGACAACTGGTAATGCAAAGAAACCAAGAATTGGGCTCCCTGCCACATACCATATACGAAAAGAATGGATTAGTAGCCTAGAGGTGAGAGGATATTTTTTCATTTAGAAGAAAATATTGGATAACATATTTATAAATTTCATAAAGGAAATTTTTTTAAGTTAGAAAAAGCACAGACCATAAAAGAAAGGATGTATACATTCACCTGCATTAATATTTAGAATTTGTGTTCATTGAAAGACTCCACAGTAAATGAAAATAAATCACAAACTGGTAGAAGATAAATGCAACACATATACCATCAAAGAAATAATATCCAGATGACATGAAGAACTTTCTTGAATCAATAAGAAAAAAACCATCAACTCCATGGAAAAACAGGTGAAAGATGACGTTAGGCATCTCACAGCAGCGGCCATTGGTACAGGACGGACTGTATTTACTACGACCCGGGAAATGCCAAGTTAAGCCCCAGTGAAATACCATTTCACACTTTCTGGCTCTATTTCTTAAAAAAGTAAAAAAGTCTGACCACATTAAGTGCTTGTGAAGATGCAGAGCAGCCAAGAACTCCTTCCCACTGCTGGAGGGGGTCAACTTGTTAAACACTTTGTCACCACATATTCACGTTGAAGCTGCGCATGCCCCGTGGCCTAGCCATCCCACACCTGGAGAAACTACGGCAGAGTGAGCAAGGAGACACGTACAAGAGGGTCCAGGGCAGCTGTGGTCACTACAGGAAAAAATCCCGCAACCGTACAAAACCCAAATATCTCTCTCATCAGAAGGGATAAACGAATTGTGTTAAATAGTGAAAATGGACGAATCTCAAAAATATAATGGTGAGTGGAAAAAGCAAGGCATAGAGTATAATTCCACTTCAGCAAAACCATTTCAGAAAACCATTCAGTACACTGTTTCAGGATACATGAATTTGTGCTGAAATTGTGAAGAACGGCACGGACATAACTGTCACACAGTGTGGTGCGGTTTCTGTGTGGGAGACCAGAAGTTCTATGCCTGAGAGGGAGTGGCACAGGCTAGCCATGTGCTATGTTTTCAAGTTGAGTGGTGAATAAACAATTGTTAGTGTTATTATTTTTAATTTGTACATTTATTTATGCTATTTTTATTTGTGACGTATTTTTAAATTATATTTTAACGAGATTGTTTATATTAAAATAGGAAAACCACATACTAGATAGATTAAAATAGGCAATGAAGTAGAAATAAATAAGTGAAAATAAAGGAGAAATTGGAAAGCAAAAGACTCAAAATCCCAAGATGATGATAATCAAGATCCCTCTCATAGCATCTAAAAATTATGGAGAGCTTGCCCTGTGCAGGTGCACAGTATTAATTATGAGAGCATTGCCATGACCCGGCTCCCACTCATGTCCCCGTCTTACAGATGACCTTCAAGATCCAAAGCCCAAACAGCTTCCCCAAGCTGTGTTTGAACAGTCTGATCCCAAAGCCTACAAGCCCATGTGGAGCATCCTCCTTTAAAAAGAAGCGTTGAGGATATGGTTGATGAGGATTAAATAAAAGCTAAATCCAAAAAGCTAACTCAACTGAGATAAGAAGCTCAAAAGATGATGGAGAGGGAAGAGTAAGATAAAAGTCTAAAACCCACTAGATGTGAAGTGAAAAATATAAGAATAGATGAGATTAAGATTTAGGAAGAGAAAATATATTTTAAACAAAAAGAATTATAAGGATAAATAGACTTGAGGAACTCTTTTTTTTTTTAAAGAAAAAGGTTGCATTGGTGGGAGAGTAGACAGGGCAGTAGGCTGCCTCTGGGAGTGCTGCGACCCCAGCCAGAGCCCCTGTGAGGCGGGCGGCCATGGGGGCAAGTCAAGGAGGCCAATTGCCTTTGCCAGTCTCTCTTCATTTAAGCTTCTCCTCCTGACATGTGAGCACTTGTATCAGAGGCCACAGGTCCTTCCAACAAACATACTTTAATTTAATCATCCACTCCTTCTACATCTATTTATCAAGCGCCTACTGTGTGCAAGGTGAGGAGCCCACTGTTAGCACAAGAGAGGCAAGATGCCTAATGGAAGAAGGGGGCAGAGGAAAGCACCTTGAAATCGAGGCAACCGTGTGCTACCCATGCTCACTGCCATAGAATTAAGAGAAAGGAGAAGAGAGGAGAAAATTCGCCATCCTCCGGTGCCCTGTACCGCCCTCTTTCCAGGACAAACAACGGAGCCAGGATTCCCACAGCACGGCTCTTGCATTTAGGGGGAGAAACCAGCTGAGCAGCGGAGAGTCAGCCACTGTCTGGAGGTGGTCTGGGCAGAGAGGAGAAAGCGATCTGGGCAAATCAGAGAGAGAAACAATTTGCACGTCCTGCTCTTGGTCACAATGGAGGTGTCCGAGGGATGCGTCATTATTAGAGGCTTTCCAAGTCCAAAATGGCATCAGTTAATCCTGGTTTGTTTTGTTTACACACTTTTTCTGTACTAATTCCTCTGTTTTACAAATCACCTCTGTACTTCCACACCTTACACCTGGACAGTTGCTCTTCTTCCTGGAGATGAAATATATATATAGAGAGAGAGTTTGTTTGTTTTTAGCTTGAGGCTGGAAGTGAAAGAACAAGTTTCTCACATATTTCTAGACACCTTTTTCCACTGGGTGACAATCTTCCTCTTAATTTTCCACGATTCACCGTGAACTAGTGTATATTGAAATCACTTTTCACTTTTACCTCCAAAACCCACAGGGAGGAGACCTGTGAATTTTCCTAAGATTTGCTAAAACATGTCGAAAAGTTCTGTTGCTTCTTGTTTTAAACAAAACAATAGTTTACATGCTGTGATGTCTCTATCACTTACCAAATAATGCCAAAACCATCGAACCAGTGAGACCTGTAACAATACTGCTCTGTCCTGTAAACATGTTTGAAAATGCTGATTTCGAGCAGACCGTCAGACGTCACTGAACAAGCACGTTATCAGTCTGGTGACCCAGGACAGCAGTAGGAAGGTTAGCAGTGGTTTATGACATCAACTTGCTGGTTCAGGGAAAACGGGCGGTCTAAAAAGATCTGACAGTGCTGCGCAATTTGTTTTTTCTGTTGAGAGAGCAAAAGCTAGAGGGAGATTTTTCTCCTTCAAACTTGCGGGCTATGAATGTCCAATTAAATATGTCACTGTAATCATTTTTAAAACCAAATAAGGGTCTCACTCTTGAGATCAATACACTGTTCAACCAGATCTCCTATAGCAAGCAAGCGTGACTTCCGTGACGTACATTCCAGGCCCGTCGCGAGAACTTATTCTAGATAGAACACGGACTACAGGTACTTAAATCTCTGTGGCTCAGGAACGGCAGCCTGGAGCGATACTTGACTGCACGCAATGAAGCCTGAAAACTTCTATCCAGGATAAAGACATCCACCTTCTAGGGCAACTGCACAAAAATGCCATCCATCCCAAAGTAAAGGTCATGGTCTTCTTTCTTTCTCCTCAACTCAACATATCCAAAGTGCACGGCCTCACACACACAACACACACACATATAGACACACAGACAGACACTATCTTAGTCCCACTGTGAGTGATGACTCCTGAGCAGAGAGAGGGTGAGTGGTGTGACTCGAAGTTTGAAGACGGAGGGCCAAACGACACAGCCTTCTAAGCTGTATTGAAGGTTTTAGAGTTTGTCCCAAGGGCCGGGAGCAGCCACTGGATGCTCCACACAGAAGGGCGGTAAATTTGCGTTTTCAGGAGGGGATGCATGGTGCTGAGGCCCGGCGGACGGATGAGTGGAGGCCAGGTAGGAAATGCGCAGGGTCCAGGTGAGAGGCGGCAGCCGCCCAGAGTAGGCAGAGGCAGGGACGGTTCAGAGAAGCAGATGTTGAGGGCTATTTAGGAGACAGAACTGAGACTGACTGGAACATGACTAGTAAACAAAAGCACATTTTCTGATTTGGACGAATGAGTGGCTGGTGATGCTCTTCTGAGGAGACTGTAGGGTAGAAGGGGCTCTGTGCCCACCCCTCACCATCCTCCCAAATAACTGGCCTGCACTCGAACCCTCGCCCCAAGCTCTGCTTCTGCGGAACTAGAAGGAAGACAAGGCCGCTCAGCCGGCCACAGGACCAGGCTGGGTCAGAGACAGAGAGCAGCCACTTGCAGCTGCAGCTGGGCAGGGAGCCCCAGGGCAGCCCGAGGTGGACCAGGCCACGGGGTGGCTCCACAGGCAACGAGGTTCCTCCCTCCCAGCGTCAGCCGTGGCGGCGTCTGTCCCAGCCGGTTCGGGTTCTCCATGACTGACTGTCCTCAGATCTCATTGGCTAACAGGCCCAGCGCCTCGCTGGTCAAGGTGCAGGCCGCAGACCCACGGCACCAGCATCTCCTGGGAGCCTGTTGGAAAGGCAGAGTCTCGGGCCTCTCCTGGACCCAAAGAGCCAGCATCAGCATTTCAACAAGATGCCAAGGAACTTGTGTGCACCATCAAGTTCGAGAGGCAGTAACCCAGAGCACATTTAGGCCAAATCAAAACGATAACTGTGGACAAATCATTTTCTGAGGACGCATGTTAACTCCAGATCATAGATAGATGATCATCTATATGTATAGGGGGGGACGGACATGTCCATACCAAATGTTTGCATTTCCTTCCATGGTGCATCCACCCCAAGCCAACGCCCCTCCACTGGAATGACTCCGCCCTCCCCTCTGCACGCCTGCCGGCTCTGCTCTGTTGCACTTTCTTCATATGGATTTTCATGCCTAAACTGACGGAGGCTGGGGCTTCTGCGAATCATACACACCACGTCCTACACTCGTAATCCTGGCACCTGAGCAGCATCAAACAATAATAAAACAGCCAAAGAAGCCACAAAGAAAACATCGCTTTTAACAGGAAACAGATATTCTGCCAGCCCTTTTTGTCCGTGTGCTGGAAAGCCAGGCCAGGAGAGAAGGGATCAGCTGTGAGCTTGTGACCCTCCCTCACCTTTGCTCCTGCCCCCGGCCTGGCCTTAGCTCGGCCCCTACTTGAAGCACTCTGCTGCCCAAACCTGGCCCCAGTCTTACCCAAAAGGCCAGTCCAAATCCTGCATCCTCCAAGACTCTTCCTCACTTGGTCAAATAGCTATATTTCTGAGCCAAAGTTTGAGGTATGAGCTAATAAATTTAACTAGACTAATGTACTCGTTTGTGTGGTCTTTCAAATAAAAAATAACCAGTCTTAAATTGAGGTCACCTCGTTAAGTATAAAGTTACATGACATTTCTTTCTCTTGTAATTCTGAACACTTCAAGTACACTTTTTGCGTCGGAAACCCCGGTCCACGGACAGACCCACATCGAGGTAATTTCCCCGACAGCTAAGCCTAAATGTGTTCCGTGAAATTGGAATGGCCCTACGTGGCTCCCCGGACCGCAGGCGCAGAGCTACCAGAGTGGAGAGGGTCGAGGGAAACCTGGAAATTTGCCCCCTCCCCAAATAAATTAGCAAATCAAAGATGATATTACACTCCAGAAGGACTCAAAGGATATGAGGGTGGTCGCCTCTGCCATATTCCACCTAACTCGACAGTGCGTCCTCCACAAAACGTCAAGGAGCCTGGATAACTGCAGACTCAGCTGGAGCAGCAGCCCCCACGGCAGCTGCCGCGCCCAGAGAGGACTCTCCACGAGGAAAAGTTCCCAAGGCGTCAGGAATTTGAGATGCAGCCACTGATCTGGAAGGGCCCTTGCTCCATCCCTAACAGTAAGAAGGACCAAAGCAGCTCACATTCACACGGGATGGATGCAGAACGCCTCCGTGCCCTCTGCCACGGGTGGTCCTACGGGACTTTCACTGTCCAAGTTCTCCACAGAACACCACATTGGTCCACCACATCGATGGCACAAGAGCCAGAACTGAGAAGCATGCTGAAGGCCATGGGAAGATGCAAGAGCTTCAGAGGGCGGGAGATAAACCCTAGGAAGGAGCACAGCTTCAGGGCTGAGACGCCCCCTCTGGAGCAGATGGAAATGATCAATGCTCACATCTTCCACCACATAGAAGCAGTCACAACCCGCGGCCTCTCTGGGCTCTGGAGGCAGCTTCCAGCAGGCTGGAAGGCTCCCATGTTGACCTAGCAACAGAAAGAGCTCCCAGCCATGGTGGTCCCAGTGAAGGAAAGGAACACACAGCCGGTCCAGGCAGTGGTGCAGGCAATCCTCACCGTGGACCCATGGCCTGAAAGTCCCTCCAGGACTGGAGGCATCGTGGTGGGAAATGTGCTGCGTCGTAGCACACCAAGGGGAGAATCTCCTCCTAGACCACAGGGCTCTGAGGCGAGGCTGTGCCATCCACAGCCAGGCATTAGGCATCATTTGACAGAAGGCATCTGGCACCCTAGGGGGCCAAGTAGAGACTGAGCACCTGTCAGTGGAGTGACCATGTCACCAGAACTGCTCGTCATGAGTGGGAACAATCAGGTCCACAGCCCCCTAGAAGTCTGTCAAGCATGGAGGGCTGCATCTGGGATCAGACACACCCAGAGAAGGGACCCAACCCCACATCCTCTCCCACCATGGCACTAGTGTCTCTCCCTCAATCACCCCACGGGGGCAGGTCCCTCGTGACTGGCCGACGGAGCAGGACAAAGAGGTGATCTCGGTTATGCGGGTGGAGCAGGGGTGACCCCGTGCAGAGCTCCCCTGGGGCTGTCTGGGGCCTGCACTGCCACTCCAATTCCTCTGCTGGTTCTGCCTCGCTCCCTCCCCGACAGAGGCACTTCTTAAGAGAGTCCCCAGTGAACTTCCTGCACAAAATCCAGGTCTCAGAATCTCTTTTCCCAGGAACCCAACCCTGGAAACCCTTTTAAAGAAAAGGTCCTAAAACATCATCCTTAGGATAGAAGAAGAGTTCACGGAGTCATACTTAATCAGCTTGCCTGGGTCACAGAGCCACTGTTGACGTGTGGTGCGTTCTTTGGGAAACAGCCGTGGTAAAGCCACATGAGCCCAGGACTGTCCAACTGGACTTGATCTCAGTTCTGGAGGAAGCTGTGGTGGAAGGGACCGGGAGCGGCAGCCAGGCCCGGCTCTCCACCCTCCTCCTGCCACACAGAGCCTGGCAGCCATTGGACAAGCACTGGAACTCGGAGCCCACGAGATCGTCTGTGAGATGAGGCCGGCGGTAAATGGGAAGTGAGATTACCAGTGAGGAAGGTCCAGCAAGGAGACCCTGGGCACAGACGAGTCCGTCCCTCACCCACGCGGTGACCCCTCCCCGAGAGCGGGACGGAGGCCCGAGGAGGATTAATGTCTGAGGATTTCAGTCCTTGGATAGCTCCGGACACCAGCTGTGCGACAGAAATTCTGCATCATAAATTATCTTCAGAGCCCTGAGTTCTGATAGGAAACATATACAACGTCCTGCTCTTAACCTAGTGAATCAGAACAGGCGTTGTCCAGAACCCGTCTGGGATGGAAGAGGGGGCGGTCTAACGTGAAAACGGGGCAGCTCTGCATTTCTTGTGATGACTCTCTGGGCATAGGCCCAGCTCCCCCGGTACCACCGGGAGCCTCACCCCACAGCAGAGGGCTCCCCGTCCAACAGGTTGTAGAACAAAGAATTCTGACTTCATTTTTCTTTCCCCCCCAACATGTGACAACCTCAACCAGCCAACAAAAGCTATTTCAAGTCCCTGCGAATGGCTTGGAAAACAATTATGCCATCATCTCGGATCCTGCAGCAGACACAAAAGGGCACAGGGAGCAGAGGACAGGGATGGCCCCTCCACCCACTCAGCAAAGGAAGAGGAGCTGGCCTTCAGTCTACAGCTGGCTTACACTATCCGGTTTCCGACTACAAGCAGATTACTCCTCTCTGTGAACCTTAATTGTGGGAAAGGTTTCCGTCCCCAAAATCCACCGAGGGTCGATGACAGGTGTGTGTCCCAGGAGAGCCACCAGGACCCCTGCCAACTGCTCAGAAGTGGGGGAACCGCCCGGAGACAGTGGTCCCTTTGAGGCGCTGCACGCACTGGAGAAAAACACTCTCGCAAAGGCAAAAGTTGGTCTTCAGTGGCCAGGCTCCACCTTTTTCAGTAAAATTTTCTGAATTTAAAAACATTTAATAATTTCAGTTTCTTATCATGATTTTAATTATGAAAAATGTATAGAAAACCTAAAAAGGAAACGATAACATGGAGGTTGTTTTTGATATTTTTAGACATTTGAAAATGGGAAGTGATGCTCTTACCCCTAAAACATGGCTGATGAAGACGGCCAAACCCATGAGGATGGACTCACCAGGGCGCCTTGACAAATGACTCCAACTACTAACGGTGTTGACCTCGAGCTTCACCAAAAAGTATGAGCCGCTGCCCCTTGGGAACGAAAGCGTCCCCTTTCCTGCCCTCATGTGTGGAGCAAGGACAGGAGAGGCTGCTGTCACGGGCTGAACTGTGTCCCCCAAAATCCACGTGAGGAAGTCCTAACCTCCAGTACTCAGAAGGTGACGGCCTTTGGAGCTGGGGCCTTTAAAGAGGTAGCTAAGGTAAAACGAGGTCAGCGGGGTGGCCCTGATCCAACCTGACTGGAGTCCTTCGAAGGAGAGGAGATCAGGACACAGAGGGACGACCCCACGAGGACACAGGGAGGAGACGGCCATCTACACCCCAAGGAGAGAGGCCGCAGAGGGAACCAGCCCTGCGACACCCTGACCTCGACCTCCAGCCTCCGGGCTGTGAGAAACAAACTTCCGTTGTTCAATCCCTCTGCCTCTGGCACTTTGATGTGACGGCCCAAGCTGACTAACGAAGCCACGATGAGGTGGATGGGGGACCTCGAGAACTGCCCGAGAGAACACTTACCCGAATGGAGAAGGGGCTCAGGCAGCCGGCAGCTTTGGCCCAGTAACAAAGCCACGTCCCCGTGAGGACTATCTCTCTGGGTGACACCCTGGTCCAGCTCCACCCTTGAGGCAAGAGGACCCAGGGAGGCGGGCGATCTCCTCCCTGTGTCAGCATGGAAGTGAGAGGAGCTGCAGCCCACCTGGGCCCACACAGCACAGGGGACTCCACCTCCTACACCCACACAGTGGCCTGGAGGCACCTGGACCACAAGGGCGGGGATTGGTCCCCATACAGGTGACACCACAGCCGTGCCCAGGCAGGTGGGGCGCCTGGTGGGCACAGCATAAAGTTGCCAGTCTTCCTGGTGAATACACTGAGAATAGGCAGGAATGCTTCAGGTCCGGGCTTGGGGGTTAGGGTCCTAAAGGGCAGATGATGTGTGTGGGCAGATGTTGGCTGTTTACCCAGAGGTCTCACCTCCAGAGGACCCCTCATTTTGTGTGGCTGCACGACAGTAGAAGACAGTGTGCGACCTGAGGTGTGGACACAGCCCGATGCATGAAGGCTGGGAGCACGGAATCTCTTCCCCTGGGTCAGGGACGGTTGTCCTCTAGCTCGGGGTCCAGTGCCCATCTTTCCCAAAGTCCTGAGAACAATCGGGGGTAAGGTCAGCTGACAAATGCAGGGCAAGACCTGGCGACGCTCTCAGAGCCCGCATCCAGCGTGGAGGTCCTCCCACTCTTGGCCTTCCTGGCAGCATGGACCCACATAGCCCCTCCTTTCCTCCAGTTAGTTTTGGTTGGGTTTCTATCATTTGGAACTAAAAGTTCTAATGCATGTAGAGAGCAGGAGAGTCTGTCTACACTCAGGGCTGAGCAAACAGGTGCGACGTGAAGCTGCTCTTCCACTCTATTTATTCAGAAAATGTACACACGACCACACGATATATTTATTTTGATCCTATAACATGAGAATCTATGAAACTTATGAGACAAGCTGCTTTCTTATGTGAACTAAAGTTACACTGTGACTTTGATTCCTTATCTCCTTCAGGTGGAGGAAAATTTATATCTAAATTTGGACATGTGAATTTCAAAGCTGCCTTTTAATATACCATACTAGTCTTTTCCTCCAGTATTTTAAGCAGCCATTCCAAGAATTGAGTAGTCACAACCACTTTGACAACTTATCCTGTGAAAGCCACGTTGGGGATACCACACTGAGTTTCCAAATTAAGGTTTCACATTTGAGGGTTCCACATTTGGTGGTTCTTCGTTGAAGGCTCCACATTGGGTGTGGCGCATTGGGGGTTCCGTGTGGGGACACCAGACTGAGGGCTCCTCATTAGGGGTTTCACATTGGAGGTCACACATCGGAGAGAGCCACAGTAGACCCCACCCCACTATACCTGCCCCTACAGACATCACTGGCCAGAAACCGTCTTCCTTGACAAGCGAGTCCCAAAGTTGAGTGTCGCCAGCATTGCAGGGTGTTTGAGGAAATGCAGATTCCTGGGGACCACCCCTGTGAGCCCTGATTTGTTTGGTCTGAGGCAAAGGTCAGGGAGCTGCCTATGAAAAGTTCCCAGGGGACTCTGACGTTGGTGACCAATGGACCACTGGGTGGATTCCTCCAAGGCTGGGACACTGGCTGTGCCCAGCGTGGCTCCTGGCACACAGTAAGTATGCCATCACTATCGGAGGCCAGCATGCATGAATGAAGCATGAATGAATGAATTTCCTTGAGGGAGTAAGCTTTGCTCACACTTCTGAAAGGATGAAGCTCCAGGCATCGCCCTCCCCCTGCAAAAAATACGTGAAAAGTGGCATGTGCATGTGGAGTTTGCTCTCGTAATTATTCAATATTTATGCAGCTACAAGTGTTTGCAGGATCCTGACATTCCATTTGACCAACGATCTGGTGATGACTCTGAGCAGCGCGGGTGGAAAGGCTGAGAAGGGGTGTGTTCAGGGTCTTCTCCAGCACCGCAGTCAGCAGCGGAGAGAAAATACAGCCCCTGCAGTCCCTGGGCGCCCAGAATTCTGATCATGTCCAACGCCGCGTTGCCTCCTGAAGATCCACCCCCATCCAAAGGCTGCACACCCTGAGTCCCCGGGCTGGGAGTGTAGCCGCCTCTCTGTTTTGTAGAACAAGTTGCGAGGCAGGAGGTGCGAGACCAGACAGAGCGAGGAGGGGGGACTCTGTTTCCCCCCAAAGCATGAGTTCTGGGCCTGCAGCCACTGAGGAGTGGAAGACCTTGGGCTGGTGGATGTCGCCATATGGCCCCAAGTTCTCTGCAGGATCAAGGGCAGGCATGCGGGGCAAGGCCAGGATGAGGGGCCTTCTCCTCCCCTGTTAGAGAAAGGGCACGAGGGTCCCAGGGTGACCTGCACCTGGAGGGCATGGCTCCTCTCTCCTGCCTTCCTCACTGGGGGGAGAGGGAAAGAACCAAAACTCCCTGGGGCTCTGCTCCAACCTTTGTTCTTCCAGAACATTCTCTCTGTCCCCCCTGCTGATGGGTACTTCTCCCTGGTGCATTTTCTGCTTCTCACCCGTGGCCTGAGGGACCAGGGACAGGTGACAGGGAACAGGCAGAGAAGGTGGAAATGGCAGTTGAGCTCTGAGACCTAGAGGCTCCGGGGAGGTAGCCCTGGTTGTCCTTGAAACTCTCCTTTCTGTACTGTGTTATTCTGGTTCTTGAGGGCGGCCCTGCCCAGATGGTGGTCTCTGTGTGTGGGTTTATTAGTGCAGGATTCTGGCAGGTGACGGACACAGGGCAGAACCAAGACAAGCACAGCATGTGCCGGCATGACTAACAGCTCAAGCCTAACCCGCAGAGCGCATCATGAAACAGACATCTGGGGTCCAACTGGGAATGTGCTCTGGACCCGACAGATGGTCCCACTGCGGGACCCGGAACGGGTGGCCTCCTTGAACCAGGCGGCCTCTCTGGGGGATGGTGCTTTGCCTGTCCCTCCCCGTCCAAGACAGCACGGCCAGTTCCCACTCCTGCCCGCCCCAGCACTGTGTGACATCCTCACCAGAGGCGGACTCTCCAACACAGAGTTCAGTCTGACCGAGGACGGAGCGCAGGCGGGAAGAAGCCGGCCCTGAGCACGCCCTTGCTGGAGCTCCTTAAGCGAAGGCTCCATGACACTCTCTTGACCTTTAGAACTAGTCAGTTTGAAGACAAGCAAACTATTGAAAGCACTTCATCAGGGATTGATGCCTCAAGAAGTGGTGTTCCTGAGGGCCCCTTGGTGTCTGGAAGTCTGACTGGGTGCAGGGCAGACCCTCACCGCTCTGGCAGCCCAGAGGCCCCCGGACCCCGCCTGATGGTGGGAGCGAGTGAGGAGGTTGGGGTGGGACTGGGTAAGGCAACTGTCTTCCTAGGAGTACGGAGGGAGGCGGCAGACCAGCTGGCCACACCCTTTGTCCTGCTCTCTCCTCGGTCTTCCCTGCTGGGACATAGGCAGACGACTGGAGATGGAGCAGCTGTTTCAGCGCACAAGGACCACTGAGGCAGGGGAGCAAGCAGGCCCTGGAAGCTGAAGACTTTCCTCCTCCTTCCTCAAGGCCCTCGGGTTAAGCCATCCTGGTGGGTCTGTCACAGGCAGGTCAACGGAACTAGGGAGGCAGTGAAAACGAAGAAAGGTCTTCCCTGAGAACTTCTCTGCAAGGAGAGACCCAACCATCCATGAGACCCGGGCAGAGGCCCAGAGAACGCTGAGTTTGGGGCCGGGGATCAGATTGAAAACGTGTTTGCCCATCTAACGGTTTCAGGTTTTCTTAGCCAAACAGAACATATTTGGCGTGGATTTAGCTGCTGTCCAGTTTGTAATCTTGGGTCAGAGTCACTAGTTGACTCTGCACCACTGACTGTTGGTTACGAGAAGTGGGAAAGGGAACAGGCCCCCAGTATTTAGATGTGTAAGTGTTGGAATTCTAACTTCCTCTATGATGAAAAATTTGAAATTTTTACCCTGTCACAGAACAAAGGGAACTGTGACTTGTTTCACCATTTGCATAGCTGATTTCATGCACTTTTGACAGTCCTATCATGCTTCTGACAGTTATGACTCCCCCCTAAGGGAAGCTGGAAGGGGGACCTGCTCCTAACCTGGGTGAGCTCATCTCCAAATGGCACACTATGGAACCTAAAGAATGAGTTTAGCAGAGCGTTGGCCTTCGTGGAAAATAGCCCCACAAATCTCTAATGAGATCGTGTCCTTAAAGGTAACACATGACATCCTGCTAAGTCACCTGCTTCAACGTGTAAAACATGCAGAATCGGGTTCCCGCAAAGAGCGTTCTAGCACCAGCGAAAAGGTCCTCGGGAAGCGCTGCTGGGAGGAGCCTGTGCTGAACCACATGGGAACACGAGCCATCCTCCCCTGAGCAGGCATCCGCGAGCTGGGTACTGTGTTCTCCTGGGGTCCCCACAACAAGGAAAGTGTGGCCCCCTCTTCCAGAGCTTGCAGTTTACGAGAGACACAGGCACATCTCATAAAATCACAGACATCCATCACACTGTGCTAAGAATGTGGACACTCACGAAGGGCTTCCCGAAAGAAGCGGGGTTGGAATTAACCAAGGTGCTGCCTGCCGCCTTGATGCCCACAGACCTGGGAAGCCGACCGATGCTTAGGCTGCACCTTCCTTCCCTACAACCTCACACTTCCTCCCCAGCTCGCTCCAGCCACTCCTGCACAGAGGACCGCGCGTTCCACAGGGAGGTGCGTCCTCATGCCTCCAGCCAGCCCTCCCCAGCCTTTGTCCCTACGCCACCAAGAGCACCCACGCCCTCTGCAGCTCCTCATGAGGACGTGCTCAGGCAGGCTCGGGCAGCCAGTCTCCAAACAGCTGGTAAAAAAACAGGGGAATCTCGGGAGGAAGAGAAGATTCAAATGTCATTCTCCCCAACCCTTTGAGGGTCACAAGACTTTGAACAGTGTGCCGAAGGCTATCTGTAACCAAAACTAAAACACAAGCACTCCTGAAAGCAAAGGACGAACAGCACCCTGGACATCTGGTTGGCAGTCAGGCCACACCTCCAGCGGATGGTTGGAGGATCAAAAGAAACGCTCTAGGAACCAGGTTTAAAATGAGCCATTTCAAGTTTCATCCAATTTAAGAGCCAGAGGAAATAAAGAAGTGTCACCATCACAAAAGCAGTCTATCCCTTCATTAGAAATTTTAACATAGAACAATACACTTTTTTGGCATCACAATGCAAACAGACCAAGTATCTTATGTTACATTTTTAAACACCACCAGAGTCACACAGGTTCATAATAATGGTCTAACGTCCTTCATCTCCGTTTCACAGCAAGACACTGCGGTAGATAAACCTGCGTGTTCATTGATGACCAACGGGCCATTGGGAGATAGGAGTGGATTTCATTAGTCCAGTTCATAACTTGCAGCCCAAATTTAATCAAATGCACAAGATAGTGTCCTTCGAATAGGAGTATAGACAGCCATTCCACGAAAATTATCACACCATTGAACTGCAAAATGGGGTCCTTCGAAGCTCTTTCATGGGCATTTTATGCCTCAAGAGTAAAAATAGTGATACTTCCTGGAGAAAAATTATAGCTGCCATTTCCAGGTTTTCTGTGCTAATTAACCGAGATGCTCTGAGGCGATGAGAGGTCTCCCTAATGACTCTATCGCTCAGAAAGGCAACATCTCCCTCTGATCTCCTCAGACAGGATCATCAGGGTGTTGTCAGGGCAAACAATGCCCCTATCTAGCTTCTTTTCAAGACACCTGATTAACTGGAGAAAATAGAAACAGAGAGAAAAGAGCGTGTCCTTGCACGGAGGCGGTAAATGTCACTGAAAGGCCAGGAGACTAGCCTGTCGTGGCTCGCTGCTCCCGCTGGCCGGGTCTCCTGGGGGCCACTCAGCCCCTTGGCCAGCAGGTGGCTGGCTCCTTTCTCAGTGCCCTTCAGGGCTGGATGCTAAAGCCACCTCCTCCGTGAAGCCCGGCCAACCTGCTCCGGGGTGGAAAGGACCCCGTGAGACCTGGGTCCCAGCTCAGCTTACAGGGTTCCAGGCTCTGGGCCTGCTCTGTGGATGAAGCTGCAGCCGGCCTCAAAGTGATGCTAGCTGGAATTTCTCAGAACTCCCAGGGAGCCGACAGAAGGAGACAAGAGGCCTCCCTGGTGGTGGTTTCTTTCTCCCATGTGCAGCCCACACTTCCCAGCAGCAGGAGGGCAGAGAACCCAGGAGGGGAGACTCTCGGGCCGCACGTGCCCTTGGAGGCAGAGAATGTGAAAGGATTTCAATCTGAGATGCAACCGCAGGATGTGAAATAGACTTTCATGTCTGTGCCCTCAGGAAAACAAAACTGAAGAACCAAGAAACCAATTTATGGAAAAACCGAAACCTATCTCCTGACCGATGGACACCTGCCGAGAATCTCTCCCCATCCTCAAGCCAATGGGCTTCCTGCTGGAACTCTGGCTGGACCCCCTCTTTGCACTTCTTGTCCCACACACAGCCCACCCCAAACCCTCCACAGACTCGCCTGTGCGTGCTGCAGCCTGTGTTTCCCAAATGGCAACTCTTCTGCTATTCCTGAATAAACTCAGTTTCTGGTCATTTGAACTTGCCTCAGTTTACCTCTTTATTTAGGTTGACAAGAAGTTCTCTCTCGGAAAAGGAAACATGGCCACCACTGAAGTCAGTGCAGAACACAGGAACTGCTCGTTAATAAGATTTCGGTAGTAACAATGGCTAGTCTTCCTTCTCGGGGAACGCACGCCAGACTCTGCGCTAAACGCTTCGCCCATGTTACCCCAGAGAAGACACACGGCTTCAGCGCGTCCTCTCTGGGGAAGGCTGGGAGGGCGGGGAAGCCACACCTGTCACGAAGGTCTGGGGAAAGGTTGATTTTTCAGTGATTCCAAGGGCATGTTTCTTCTAATAAAATGTAGGGGAATTGACGTGTGTGTGTGTGTGTGTGATTTCTTTTGTTTCCCTGGCTTTCACGGCCTCGGTGTTGGACGGGCAGTGCCACAAGCCGGGCTTTCAGGACAGGGAGGGGTGTGTGCCACAATGCCAACCCTGGGCTCACCTGCCACGGAGACGGGCTCAGAGCATCTGTAGGGCGCAGGGCCCAGATGAGCAGGTTTGGGGCTGTCACTTGACGTAGACTCCATTTGTCCCAAGTCTCCCGCTGGGGCATTGCCAGCCCAGCTCGTACAACACTGAGTGTGGCCCTGACAACACCGAGCGTGCCCCCTCCCTCGACCCAGCGGCAGCCTCGAGCTGGGGGTGTGCGAGGTCTGAAAAGCAAATGTTCTTCTGAACCCTGTGGGCTCATTATTCAGTAGAATGGTGGTAACATAATGCATTTTCATTTACTTAGCCTTAAATATATGTAAATTAAAGGGTTTTCTTTTATTAAAAATAACACTGAAACTCACCACCGATGTGTTTTTGTTATTCTAAAAAGAAGCGGTACTGGGGGAACGAGTCTCTAATGACATTCCACATTCAGATTTGTGTCTTGCTGGAGAGTGAGGCCTCTGCGCCCTGGGCCTGAGCTCGGGAATAAAGCCCTGCCCAACCGCGCGGCCCCTGGTAGCTTTCGCTCCGTACCCTCGCTCATTGTCTTAAGTTGTGATGGAGGGAACGGCTCACCGTGGTTGGAAGCCTAATTGTAGCCAAGAAAGAAAAATAAATTGCAGCTCTCCCTTCGGAGTCGTGGAATACTGGAGAAGCAGTGTTCCGTGGGGGCAGGGGGCACAGGAACTTCACGGATGTCAGGAGCAACGGCCCTGCAGTGGCTTCTGGAAGAAAGGACTCAGCCATCATGGTTCCACCTCCCTCACCCAGGCCTGTCCTCATCCCCAGAAGATCACAATGCCCTCAGCAGCCTCCCCTGTGGAGTCTTTCCAGTGCAGCCCACATGCCTCTGGCCCCCGTCTCACTGAGGCTCCCTCCACCAACAGCCTGGCACCCTGGCCCCTCCACCCGCTCACCCAGCCCTCCCACCCAGCCCCATAGCATCCCTCTGGGAACTCTCGCTCCTCCTCCGCAGGACCCCTGCGTCCCAGGCCCATTAGAACTGGGGCAACCCTCGGTATCAGTGCCCCAGGGCTGCAGTCACAAACTGCCAGGACCCAGTGCTTTAGAGCAACCAAACATGACTCTCTCGCGTGTCTGGAAGTTGGAGTCTGGGATTAAGGTGTGGGCAGGGCTGGGCCCTCTCCCTAGCTCCGGGTGGCTCCAGTGATCCTTGGCATTCCTTCCTCAGCTCGCAGACTCATCACTCCAACCTGCCCCTGTCATACAGGGTGTCTTCCCTCTGACAGTCCGTGTCTCTTCTCCTCCTCTTATGAGAACGCCCGTTATATTGGACTAGGGCCACCTTGCTCCGGTGTGACCTCATCTCACCTTAACTAACTACCTCTGCAGTGACCCTTTTCCATATAAGGTCACATTCTGAGGTTATGGAAGGACAAGAATTTGGGGGTACACTTTCACCCACGGCACCCTATATTCACATGTGTGAGGGGCAGGAATCGCCCAGGACCAACAGCGGGGCGGGTGAACCCCGTGCTCTTCCTGGTCTGTGTGAAGGACCGACAGAAAGGACAAAGCTGGAGCTGAGGCAGGCAGTGTCACGGGCAGAGCGGGCAGCCCTGGGCAGTAGGAGCTCTGCTGAGCTGCTCTCTGACCAGAGACACAACCTCCCTGTGCAGCAGACACTGTCATGTGCTCTTTCGAAGCTAAAGCATGATCAATGCCACGGGACCGGTAGACGATGATCCGCCCATAGGGAGATGATGACATCCCAGCAAAGGGCCCAGCGTGGCGCCTTCCCCATCAGACACCCAGTGGGCTGGCTTGGCCTTTGTCTCAGTTCGCTGTTTATTGATTTGTGAGAATCTGACCCCCGGATTGTTAGGTACACTGTCTTCTAGTGTCTCTCCATTACACGACCCTTCAGGGTTCATATAAAGGGTTGAATTTCATACCTCGAGTCCTCACACCTGTGGTCCCAGGTGACGAGCTTGTGGGACACAAACCTCTCAGAGCCCTTCCCTCCTCTGCAGAACCTCTGCACAGCCCTCACGGGCTCCCATTCCACTCCTCAGATGAGCTTATCCTGGCTTTCCCAGTGCTGGCTGGAGCCTCTTTCCTGCAACGTTCCTTCCATCCTAAGGAAAAGAAGGCCACGACTGTGGGGCCAGGTTGGTAAGAGTGTGCGGCTGAAGAAGGCAGAGTCTGACACTGAAGGAAGAAAGAAGCGGCAAGAGCAGTGTCTGAGGGTGGGTGGGTCAAGCGGGTGCAGAGAAAATGACCAGGGGAGAAAGTGAGGACAGTAGGTAGCCAGGGGTCCAGATCCTGTCACAAGGACCAAAGTGACAATCCCACGTTATCATCCTCACGTGCAAGAGTTCCAGAAACGCCTGCCCTGTCTAACTTTGCCCCTTCCATCAAGCCCAAGTAAGAGCTCACAGGGAGAGCGCACGAGGACGGAGCAAGGTCCATGATGGACAAATGCCCCCTCCAGGACCACAGCCCCCAGTAAGAGAGGGCCAATGGCTCACGGCTGAGACCCCCTCAAGGATTGCCTCAGCCAGAGGAAGCTGCCCCTTGGTTCCAGGTCGAGTGGTATCCCTCAATGACAATAGGAACCTCAGAATGTGACCATGTTTGAAAACAGGGTCTTTGTAGATGTAATTAGTTAAGATGAGGTCATACTGGAGCAGGGGGTGTCCTTGTAAGAGGAGAGGAGACACAGAAACCCACACAGAGTGAAAACAGCCACGTGACGATGGGGGCAGATTGGAGCGATGGTTCTACAAGCCAGGAAACACCAGAAGCTGGAAGAGGCAGGAAGGACCCTCCCCTTCAGTTTTCAGAGGGAGCTCGGCCCTGTCGGCACCTTGATTACAGACCTCTGGGCTCCAGAACTCTGCGACAACTAATTTCTGTTGCTTTCTGCCTCCTGGTTTGTGGTACTTTGTTAACGGCCGTCCCGGGAGACCAAGCATCCTTCCAAGGTCACTCCCCTGCACTATGTGGGCCCTCCTAGGCTGAAGCTGAGGTGTACTTGAAGAGCCACCCCACCCCCGGAGATGCCCATGCGAGTGCCGAGGTCTCTGCTGAACTGCGTCTCACCCCAGCTCGCCCTCCAGTTCTGCGCGCAGATCTCTACCTCAGAGTCTGTCTCCCAGGGAATCCAACCCCACAGGGAGCAATGTTTTGGGGTGGTAGGGGTGCAGGGAAGACCTTTTCCTTAATTCACAAGGAATTCCACTAATGCTGCTTCACTACATTTGCAATGAAAGCTTTCCAGAGCTCTCCATCCTTCCACGGACAGCTGTGTGCATGTCGGCACACGCCCCTGTCTCCGGGAAGGGAGCCCAGTGCTGTGACCGGTGCTATGAAGCCCAGGCAATAAAATCCGTGGTGAAACCTGGGCCTTCAGACTCCTCCCCTGCTGTATCCAACTGCTAAGCTGGGAGCAGCATTGGACCATTTGGGCCTCAGAGCCTTTGTTCTCCTTGCCACTTTTCTAGTAGCCTGTTAGAATACTGGAGCTGAGGGGACCTGACGCCCCCTCCAGAAGTAAGTGCGGGGTGACCCTCCCCCTACTTATGATGACAGGCCACTGGCCATGCTGGCCGGGGTCCCACCAGGCACTGCTGCCATCCCAGCTGGACCACTGCAATCAGACAGGTTGGTCACACTGGTGGGAAAGTTTTAATGATTTAATTCGACCTACTGCAGCCCTAACACGATCTTTCAGGCAGGGCCCCTACCCTGAGCTGAGAGCCAGATGCAATTCCCCTGGGCAGGAGGAGTCATAAATAAGCTCAGAGCCATTGGGGGCAGCCTCAGATGCTGGACAGGGGTGAGAACCATCATCGTCGATACCTCAGGGGACCCACCATGGCTCCGCGGGTGAGCTTTCCACATGCGTATTCACCTCCGACGGACACAAGCAAGGCCTTACAAATCACTTCTGATTTACCTTGTTGCTAAACTGATGCCATGCAGAAGCTCCAAGTGGCTGATCATAGGCTGTCATCCTGCCCACCTGGGAAAAGAACCCCCACAGTCATGTGAGCCTGAGGCCCAACGAGGAGCACAGAAAGGTTTCTCATCCAAGTGTCAGACACTTCCAGGATCAGCAAAGGAACTCGGAGTCAGGAGGGCTGCACACGGCTAAGGACGTGGATGAACTGTTGAGGAGGGAGCCAGAAGAGGAAGAAAGGCAAAAACTGCCCAAAAGGCATTTAGCAACAGCCTAGAGGCACCGAGGTGGGAAGCGGAGATTGATTTTTGTGGCTAAGCACAGACAGGTCCTTTGAAAAAAAACAAAGTGTGAAGCACAGCCCAGCTAGAGGTGTTTGGCCCCAGTGAATCTAAGATGAGGACCGTTGTGTTCTAGAATTTGTTTCCCATAGTTCTGGACTCTGGAGAGACGGGGAGCGTCCACATCATGATTGAGAACATCAGTGGGTGTGTTTTTGAAGGACACATAGGGTGTCGGGTGTGATGCGTCCCCAGCAGAGAACAGCTGTTGGCTTTGACCCTCTAAGAAGCTGAAGCAATTCTCTTCCCAATTCCACTGTTGCCAGAAGATGGCAAGTTGGGAAAAACCAATAAAATATCATAACAGAAACCCAAATCTGTAACTTTTCATGATCCTTTACAGAGACCTCTGATGTAACCTTTACTCCTTTCTTTAAATAGCACCCACTTGTATTATGTTACCTCAAATCCTTCCCAGAAGGGTTCCACTATGAAAGAAATTGCCATTTTTTCTTTCTTTTTTTTTTTCTTTGAGGAAGATTAGTCCTGAGCTAACTACTGCCAATCTTCCTCTTTTTGCTGAGGAAGACTGGCCCTGAGCTAAGATCAGTGCTCATCCTCCTCTACTTTATACGTGGGACGCCTGCCACAGCATGGCTTGATGAGCGGTGCCATGTCCGCACCCGGGATCTGAACCGGCGAACCCCGGGCCAACCCCGGGGCTGCCAAGAAGCAGAAAATGCACACTTAACCGCTGCACCATCGGGCTGGCCCTACCACTTTTTTCTTTTAAAGCATCTTGTTAAGGTAGAGAGAAAACAACTGACCCAACTTGAAAGCCAACCAATTCCACCACCAAAGATGGAGCATGTGGCATGAAGGGAAGCCGGTGTGTGACGGTCCTATAACCTCGAACTACCTCAATTTCAGCAACCCCATTAGCGAGCAGGCAACGTATTGAGCATCTCATCTGGGTTTGGGCTTAGGAATTAGAAAGAATGCAGAGAAAGGAGGAGCCAACAACTAAAACCGGCCATCAGTCAGCAAAGCACAAAGTTTGTCAAGGTGACAAGTCCTTTGTTGGTATCAGGTTCCAGAAGAACAAATGTGCCACTAACGCCCCCACAGGGTATGAGTGTGGTCACTCAGGATGGTGACAGTCGACTCCCAAGCCCTATTCATAAATAATCTTTTTTAATAAGAGAAATACACTCATAAAAGGGATTCTTAAGAAATAGCTCTGATCATACCCAGGTTAATAGCTGTGCTGTGCGGAAACATTCAGGTCTCTCAGGCAGCTATTCTGAGCCTTGCATGCTTTCATGTATGACCTCCTGAGTCTTCACAATGTTCCTCTGAGCCTGGCTGTTTTGCTAGAATTTCAGATTGGGGTACCCAATGACAAGACAGCAAGCCAGGCTGCACAATGAAAAAAAATCAATTTAGACTCGCGGGGTCCCAGGTATTCTAAAATTACTCATTTGCCATGGATCACCCATGACCTTCCTTCAAACAACCATAGGTAAATTCTTATTACACCACGTTGCTTCAGAAACAGTGTACTGGCTTTCAAATATTTCTCTAGAATTTCAGGGGGAACAAATGTGGCCCTCAGACCGTGTCTAAGCTGAAGCAGACACTTCTGTGCTTGCTATGAATCAGTCGTCAGGCTGAGGGAGGAGAAATCATCAATACGACCACCGTTCTCCCTTCATGCTTAGCCCAGGGGTACGTCCCTCTCAGCATCTAGAGGGGCCGTCTTTGGCCGTGTTTCAGTCTAGAGCAGATGGCAGGAGGCAACAGCGGGAGCCGCAGCCCCACGAAGGGGATGTCAGGAAGGCACCTGCTCTCCCCTCGGATCTGATCATGAAGGAGGTTCACGCCAAGCCAGCACACAGCCGGGTAAGGCCAAATATCGCTTCCTTCTCAAGTTCACATCAGAGCCGAAATTCCTTCCCAGATTTCATCTGATTCAGTCCTCTCCAGACCTACCGCGTTCCAGACACCTGCCAGGGCCACTCAGAGCTGGGCTGATGGGCCGGCCGCCGCAGGACAGCAGACCCGGCAGTCATCTGGGGGCAACTCGTTGTGAAGCGGGCAGTTCGAGGAAGGCGGGTGGCAGGCAGTGTGAGCCAGAGCCACGACACAAACAGTGCATCACAGGGTGACACTCCACACATCCTGGCCCAGCAGGACTCCGCAAACGCTCGGGTGGGAAAGCAGTAATAATATCTCCAGTGACTGAAGCCCACTGCGCCCTGAGCATCGGGATATTCACGGCAGGTAGGCATCGCGCAGTCCCACACGGGAGGAACCCCCACACATGGCAGACGGAAGCATCCAGGAGGCTGACTCCTGGCCGTGCTGTCCTCTAACCGTCAGGGCGCCCTGAGAACAAGCCCACACCTGGAATCAGGGCTCCTATGGCCTTGCCCATGGAAAAACAGTCTGCAACAGTCCAGTGATTAAATGGCCACGTTCTGCCCGCCCTGTTGCTTTCCCTGTGCCCGTGGGTCATCTTCAGCCCCGGACTGTGCAATGACGTGTGCCTCTGTTTATCATCAGTTTCTGAACCCACCACTAGCCTGCTGGGAGCTGTCAGGCAGCTGCACACCCACCTCCTGGGGAGTGGGGTAGCTGCGGCTACTGCAGAAAGGGGCCAAGCAGCTTTGTGAGCGACTTCTCAGCACCTCTAGTGACTAGGAGACCCTGAAGCAAGGGAAACTGGAGAGAAATAACCCCAACGTCCTTCTGAGGGCCATGCGCAGGGAAAGAAGAAAAACCATGCTTCCAAAGTCGGGTGCCTTTTCCTCCATAAACACGCTCGAGATGACACGGGGCCGTGCACCTGCCTCCATTTGTAAATTGAAAACATATTTATCCCATGGTCTCTGGGGCTTTTCGTTTTGTTTTTTAATTGTTTTTCTTTTTTTTTCTTTGAATGGATGGGAATTCTTCTACTTTGCCGTGAGGAATGCCGAAGAAATGCATAATTAAAAATGAGAAAAGAAAGTCTTTTAAGGGCTGTTTACTTGGGTGATGACAGAGACACAAATGTTTCTTTCTCCTCACAGGGCCCACCCACAGAAAGGAGTACACAATGGAGCCGGCCCTCTTGTACAGACAGCCCTGGAGAGGCCTCCGGCTCGGCCGCCGGCCCATTCAGGCCCCGACCCTCCCACCCTCCCACACGCCTGGCCCGCTAATTACATGTCAGCCTGGCGCTCCAGCCCCCCGGCCACCCCCAATTACAGCCGCATTGACATCTCTCAAGTGGTTCATGTGTTCACACAGTGTGGCGAGTCTCTCTTAATTGCCCAAAAAAGTGGAAAATTACTAATATTCAAGAAAAAGGAGTGGGCTGATGAGGGAGAAAGGATGCACTTTGCACATGTGTTCAGACTGAGCAAAGAAACCCAAAGTTCTGTTTCATATGGCCCTCATCTTGGACAGACTTAGAGAAACCACCCCACGGACTCCCGGGCCAGAGACCCGGAGCCCTTTCAATCTTCAAACTGATAGATACGGGTCGGAATCCAGCGGCTCCCGTTACAGAGGCTTTGAGCTATCCTAGCAAGTGAATGACAAAAGTTACATCATTTTCATCAACATTCATCACTCTAATTGCCTGAACCTCCACCAGAACAAAGTCACACTATAGTTTTATGGTATTTGATTAATGAGGGCAGGAAAATTGAAGTTTTTGCAATAAAACTAAAAAAAAAAAATCAACAGACTTTTATCGTTTTTTCCCTTATGACTTTAATTTAATGGCTCGTGTTTTCATTACTGCAGAGGCTGTACACTTTAGCGTGCAATTATGTCCCATCTGTGAAGCACTGTGTTATTACAGTTTATTCTCGTAGCTTTTCAATCACTTTTGAGTTGGGCTTTACAAGTATTCTTGCAGCAGGTGGGCTTCCTGGCACGGGCCCAGGAACACACAAAGCGCAAAGCTGGAGTTTAATGGCAGCATATGCATGTGGCACAGAGCACCAGTCTTCCCCATATGCTGGGAAGCAGCCTCTTCAGCCTGCCAGTCACTCTTCTTACTGACTACAGTCTCTAAGTAGTTTTCTGCCAGGGAAAAATATACCAAGGCAGCAAATTTCTCCAGTGCACCATCCTTATTACCGAGACACCCTGTCATTAGCACGAGCACAATGAACCTGAACTGGGGATGCATACCAATGAGGTGGCACGGAGCACTTTTGCTTCTTATCTCTATGGAAACGCCCCCCTCCCCTGCTGCAGTGGACAAGCAGGAATGTCCCCCACCCATATGTCACCTAGTTAACACTGTAACTGTGATGTGAACCAAACTCCGCTCCAGCCCTCGCGACAGCAGAGAGAAAGGAAGGAAAACAACGAGGTCCCCGCATGTTCATTCGGGAGGCGCTTGCTTCTAGCATTCTGGAGGCTGCACAGCCGTAGCTCACAGCCATGTGCCGAAAACGATGTTGAAATCTATAAATAACGTTCTCCCGCGAAATCCAGCAGGGAGAGTTCAAGCAAGCTACAAGAAACTGCTTTATCCCATTAAACAAATGGAGACCAACATTTTTTTTTAAATTAACATAAAGAGTGCGTCACTTCTAAGAGGCTGGGACAGCTCCTGGAGCCACAAGCCTCCCGGCCTTTCTTCCCCAGAATTTTTACCTGCACCCCAGTACAAAATAAACCTAAAGAGACAGACCCAAATGTTTGTGTGAAGGCTGTGAACTTTGCAAAGACAGAATAAAGTCTTTCGTTTTCTCTCTGTGTCTGTGTAAAAGAGAGACAATGAGAAAGAGAGACTTGGTTTGGTTTTTATTTCATAGCTCAATCGGTAAACAAGTGAGAGATTCTGACTTTGAAATTTCCACACTGTGGTTTGGGGTATTTTAATTTACAGTGGCTATTTAATTTACACACCACAGCTTTATTCTTCTCTGAATCCCACCAGCAGCTCTAAAATCGAGCAGACCCCTGAGCACTGGCACGTGAAGCTGGGCGTGCCCCCTCCTGCACGGGCTGCCCCCTCTTCTCCAATAGCCCACCAGCTTCCCTTCTCTAGACAAGTTTAATCCTTCGCTTCACACCGCGTATGCTGGAGACCCTGCGTCTCACTCTCCTCGTGCCGGGATATTTTTCTGACATTGTCTTTCAACTGTCACTCACCTTGTGGTCGGGAGAATCTCTCGGGCTGACCTCAGCCCCAGGGAGAGGGCCCGGTCCTGCAGGAGCACAGCATTGTGGTCGTGCACGGTCAGGGGACCCCTGATGAAGTGCAAGCCTTTTAAGGTGAAATGGTGCGATAACACTGAATGTACTGAGAATCTAAAGGAAGTAATATTTAAGGCACAAATAAAGGGTTATTTCCAAGAACACCCACCAAATACTAGGTGCTGTGAAGTCACGTCATACTGCTACGTGGTGGTGACCCAGGAAGACGAAACACAAAAAGGAGTCAGAAAAACTGGCTTCTGAGCACAAAATCAAGCAGGCTTCTGTCAGGACTGGTGCTATTCCCCTGGTACTATCACTTATAGAACATTTATTTTTTATTATAAAAGCAATCCTAGATCTATGTGAAATTTACTGGATTCTAATGGGAATAATTTCCTCCTGCATAATGTGTCCCGATGGGAATCGTACAACTCTTTGATTTTTGTTTTTAAGTTAAAGACATCAGAGGAAAAGAAAACTTCTCTACAAAGAGAAAGAGCAGTTCTCAGACAAGCAGCGCCCCGGCAAAGTGGAGACGCCGGAGGCAGGGGGAGTGCAAAGAGGTTTAATTTAGTGCTGAGGGCTACTGGTCCTTCTCCCCAGATACAAGAGGGTCAAGACTAGGTAAGAGATGGAATTGAGAACAATTCAGTAACTCTCACCTTCTAGCTACTTGGGAGATGCTGTTTAAGAGATCTGAATAAACGTAAGTACACTCCTTGACCAGGATGCCACAATTTATTATAAGAACCCAGAAAATTAAAGCAACTTCTATTTATATTTGATACATTTTCTTCCTTCAAAACAAGATCCTGAAACCTGTCTATAGGACCCTATCTTCTAGGACTCGGAGGGGAACGGAGCGTGGGGCATGGCTACCGCCGTCCCCATTGATTTTTATCTTCATCCCATTAAGAAGGAGGCTGATCTCTCCTGGACACTGCAGGTTCGGGGACAGCTGGAGAGATAGGCGCTCCTTCTGACCACATTCCGGCATCACAAACACAGCCAGCACCTCTGCCCCCGGGTGAGAAAGAGGGAATTCTCCTATTCTGGTGCAGGTGGTGGTCTCAGACCTCACGCTCTCCAGACTGGTGGGCTTAGGACACCTCTACCCACGTACAGACACGGGTGAGGTGTTGGCACTCCACGTAAGCGCCCAGGTCCCTCAGTCAAGGCGAGAGATGGTGTCCAGCCATTGGCCGAGCTGAGTGGAACACTAAGGCGTTGGTGGTGCTGGCCAGGGTGGCCCTTTAGACTCGTTCAGCCTGACCAGGGCTAGGAGAGGCTGCCTGGCCTGACCAGTGCACCCCTGTTTGGACTGGTCAGGGGTCCACAGACAGGTGTCCATTCCTTTTGGTTTGTGTCCAGTCAGCCAAGCATCTGTTCTGATCGGTCAGAACTTGAATCTCATGGTTATTGAACATGTCGAGTATGATTCTCCCAGGGTCCACGCCTTTTCTGTGTGGGGCTGTGACGGTTGAGTCGTGTGCCCAGAAAGACGGGTGAAGCCCTAACCCCCAGAGCCTCAGACTGTGACCTCCTTTGGAAATAGGAATGTTGCAGACGTAACTAGTTAAGATGAGGTCAGCCCTGAGTAGAGTGGCCCTGGTCACACAGAACCAGTATCCTTACAAGAAGAGGGAAATTTGGGCTCAGAGAGGAGACGACAGGGGAAAGATGCCATGTGAGGACGGAGGCAGAGATGTAAGAGATGCATCCACAAACCAAGGAACTCCTGGGGCCGCCAGAAGCCAGAAAAGACAAGGACAGGATCCTCCCCTAGAGCCTTGGGAGGGAGCAGGGCCCTGCTCACGCCTCCATCTTGGGCTTCTGGCCTAGGAACTGTGAGAGAAGAAAGCTCTGTGCCTCAGCCGCCCAGTTTGGGGGGCTTTGTTACTGCAGCCCCAGGAATCTACTCCAGGTGCCCATTAAAGAATGGCTTTCCAGGTTTGTAGAATAAGGAAAGAAATGACATTTCCCTGGAAAAGCAGCTGGCTCTAGGTTCCAAGGAATGTAAAGAATTAGCGAATTCAGGAGCCCCGGGGCCAAACTGCCTGCGTTCTACTGAGTCTTTACAGAAGAGCGGGCCATGTCTCCCCAGCAAAGAGGACACGGCCTCCGGGCGGCCTCAGCTCACATCTCAGGTCTGTCACTTGGCAGCTCTGCCACCTTGGAGAGGTTACTTAGCCTCTCTGACCCTCAGGTTCTTCCTCTGCAAATTGGAGATAATAATAGTGCCTCACCTGTAAATTTTCGGTAAGGCTGAAATTAGTCAAGCCATGTGGAAACCACATCAAGTATGCAGTAAACATTCCATGAGCCTTATTTATTAATCCTCAGTATAACGAGATTTGTTAGGATAAAAGGCCATTGTTTTCTGTTTTTAAAAACCATGTTTAATTTCATGCTACCTCTGTTGAAAGCAGTTTCCGATTCTCTCACAGTCCTATCAAACACAAGGTTTCTTTTCACGTATGAAATAAAACCACAAGTTTATCTTAGACGGGCAAGAAAAGTCTGTTTTGTAGAATTCACGTGCAGCCTCGGCCCTTCCAGGCTCACTCTGTGGATCCCCTCCTGACGCCCTCGAGGGCTTCCTCCCTCCCGCTCTGTCACCCTTGTCATCGTCATTGTAACACTGTCTGCTAAACCATATTATCAATCTGCCTTTCGGTTAATTTTTCTTTGAGTTTATTTTCCTGTCTCCTCAAATAAATAGTAGGTGCCTTAAAAATAGGGATTCTATATAGTAATTCCTCATTTCTCTAGCCCACAGGCATTATTTTGCATGTGGAATGACTTTAAAATATTTAACAAAGAAAAATTAAATAAGATAAAAAGAAAGATAACAGAGCTTATAAAACACTTCCAATATACTACC